>NC_048569.1:60688170-60850670 GCF_013265735.2 Oncorhynchus mykiss | reverse complement strand
ACGGGTCTCCCCAGCCCTCGCCTGGCATCTTGCTGCAGCAGCACTTGGCCTTGGTGGTGTTGAAGGCCTTGGGCACAGAACACTTGCCTGACTCGAAGCGGGTGAAACAGAAGCTCTCTCTGGTATCTGTCATACAGAGTGGGTTGGGGGAGAAAACACAGTCAGGTGGATATAGCAGACAATAGACTCCCAATAGTGGGTCTGCTGGGAAGGACAGAGGTGCTGTGATTTCTAACACATCTGTTACTTGGCCATTTAATGACTACTGTAACGTACAGTTCTCTCTCTCTCTCACCAAAACAGCGGCGCCCATTGTCCGACAGGACAAAGCCATTCTGGCAGATACACTGGAAGCTTCCTGGGGTGTTGGTGCACGTGCCAAACTGGCAAATATTGGGCTCCACCTCACACTCGTTGATATCTGGAAGAGAAAGTGAGCGACCGACAGGGCAATAGGGATGAGAGGAGAGGGAATGAGTGCAAAATCACGGCAAACTGTAAGGACAGATGGTGCTGCTGCAACAAGGCTATAAGGCTGTTACACAGCGTGTGGTGTGGGTGTGTGTTGGGCCAGAAGGCAGGGTCACTGCAGGTCGTTGACACCCTGATGTGTAGGTGGGGGTGTGTGCTGGCTCTATCTGTGTGAGCAGGTGGGATCAGAATGTGCAGAGGTAATGAAGTCATGTTCTCTGTGGTAGCTATTCAGTGTGTGTGAACTTGCGTCAAAGTTAATGGTCTCTTTCACCTCCAATAGTTAAGCGCGCGACGGAATGTGTGTTTGTGTGTGTGTGTGTGTGTGTGTGTGTGTAGGGCTCCTACCTATACACTGGTCGTTCTGGACCTCGTATCCAGTTGGGCAGATACAGCGGAACGACCCGTCCAGGTTCTGACAGGTTCCAGGAGAGCAGGTACCAGGAAGACTCACACACTCATTGATATCTGAGGAAGAACATTGTGTGATTATACAGTATGCCTCCATGAAAACACATTATACACCCCAAGACATACATCAAACACTTCCAAATACTTGATTTAGCTTGGGGTTTGCACTTTGGGGACCGTTGCATTGGCTCCATTGTACCAGGCTAACTAAATCAAGCATGAATCAAATATTTGAAAGTATACGACAAATGTACTTGACCCAGGTTTAGAGTTGCTAGGGTGTTGACGTTGCTTACCGACACAGTTTTTTCCGTCTGGGGTGAGTTCGTAGCCATCCTGACAGAGACACTGGAAGGATCCCAGGCTGTTGATACACTGGCCGTTCCTACACACCTGACCCACCAACGCACTGCACTCATCAATGTCTGGAGGGGGACGGGGAAGTGGAGAGAGTTCATATTTATTCAAAATATGCTACTCGAAAGAATCCCTTTTAACATTTCGACTGAACTACTCCTTAACTGTCGCCATAGTGCTATTTTCCAGGATGCGATACCTCGGGATGTCATACGTACGTACCCATGCAGTCATTGTTGTGCGTGAGCTCGAATCCAGGGAAGCAGAGACAGTTGTAGGAGCCCACTGTGTTCTTACAGGTTCCGTTCCCACACGGCTGTCTGTCACACTCGTCGATATCTGAGACGGGAGCGAGACCAGGGGGTGAGACAGAGGTGAGATGATTGAAAAACTAACTGTAGAGTGTCTACTGTGTGGTAAGTCTATGGTAAGTCTATTGAGTTTACTGGGACTCTTTACTCACCCATGCACATTGTCTGGTCGGCGGTGGCCTTGAAGCCGTTGTGGCAGAGACAGCGGTAGCTGCCCTGGGTGTCGATACACTCTCCGTGGCTACACACGTTAGGGATCTCCTGGCACTCGTTGCGGTCTACACACACACAGGGAGAGAAGATACACACCTTTTTAGTTTATTTAAAATAAACGATCAAACCAGGAAGTTCCATTGAGATCATAAATATACAATGAGTACACAAAGTATTTCCATGACATGCTGACCAGGTGAATCCAGGTGAAAGCTATGATCCCTTATTGATGTCACTTGTTAAATCCACTCAGAGTAGATGAAGGGGAGGAGACAAGTTAAAGAAGGCTTTTTAAGCCTTGAGACAATTGAGACATGGATTGTGTGTGTGTGCCATTCAGAGGGTGAATGGGCAAGACAACATATTTAAGTGCCTTTGAACGGGGTATGATAGTAGGGGAGATGAAATACATTAATATTGATCATCTCAGTGTGTTTTCCCATTGACTAATAAACCATCTAACTCTCAAAACAATTCTCTCTCAACAGGGTAACACACCGTAGTACATTTCACTTATAAACTATCAACATAATCTCATCTCTCCACCCCCCCTTTTGTTCTGAGATGGTAAATCCTCGCGGCCCCCGGGCACAGAGTTGGGACTCACCCACGCAGGCCCCACTTGGGGACAGCTTGAAGCCTGGTGAGCACTCGCAGCGGTAGCTCCCTGGGAAGTTGATACAGTTGGCGTTGCGTTGGCACAGGTTGTCTCCGCTGTTACACTCGTCAATATCTGGAGGGAATGAAAAACAAGAGCGGGCAGCGACCATCAGTCACAGTGGTCATAACTGTCTAGTAAAAGCCCAGTGTGAGGTAATGCAGAGGCTGAGGAGGGCCAAACAGAACAGTGCCAGACTGGCTGGGGTTCAGTTCCTCGGTGCTTTAGCGTGATTTAAGTCCCCTGGACTGGCAGACCCTGGCATTAGGCCCCTACAGGGCCAGTATACTCTGCTGTCTGTCTTCACAATTCATGTGAGAGAGAGAGGGGGCAGCATTAACTTTACTGCTTATTAAGTGTGAGTGTGTGGATGTGCGTGTGTGTGTGTTGTGTGCGGGTACATTTGGTTTGAGGGCCACATAAAGTGTGTAGGTATGTGTATATGAGGGAATGTTTACGATCGGTTTTTTTTATGAGAAGGAAAAAGGTGATGATTGTGTGTGTGTGTGTGTGTCTGAGCCTTACCTTCACAGATGAGCAGTATATTGTTGTAGCTGAAGCCCATGGGACATTCACAGCGGAAGCTTCCTATCTGGTTGATACACGCTCCGTGTGCACATATCCCCGGGATCTCTCGACACTCATCAATATCTAGCGAACAACACAGCAACAGCTCTGTTAGAAGTCATTCACTCACAAAGCTACTCCATAAAGCCACTATATAATAGCACCGTATCATATTTCATTATTATTGTTCTACAGTAGTACCACATAATAACATAATGATTATAGTATCTATCGGTTTTGGCAGTTCAGCAGTTTCTGTTCTGAACAAGCAGTAGGCCAGAATGACCTATTTGACCTACTGATGACCTTACCGATGGGCTTGCCTGTGTGGATGTCTATGATGAACCCAGGAGCCTGGTTCCCACACAGTACCTGGTACTCCGCTGTGGCAGAGAGGACAAAACGACGGCGTGAACTTAGGCACCAAGAACACACCGTATTTAGAGGCTGTCGTGAAAGAGTTGGAGGTAGTGTGTCTATGAGTGTGTCTATGTGTGTTTATGCGAGTGTGTGTGCGAGTGTCTTATGTTCCAGCTCACAGGTGACAGGGGTAGGGCAGGCTTCACAGGGCTTGTTCCAGGCTTTGCCCACGTTGTAGGCACAGCAGCACATCTTCTTGGTCATGTTGAACGACAGCTCGTTCTCACACGTGTCGTTGAAGTTGCGGTAACACACGCTCTTCCTCATGTCTGTGATGTCAGCAGAGATGGGGTTGAGAATGACTCATCATAAATACACAACTCATTAACTGTGTAAATTGCTTGTCGTTTGTAAACCGTTACTAAACTGTTTGTGTGTTTATTCACACACACACACACACACACACACACACACACACACACACACACACACACACACACACACACACACACACACACACACACACACACACACACACACACACACACACACACACACACACACACACACACACACACAGTACCAGTCAAAAGTTTGGACACACCTACTCATTCAAGGGTTTTTCTTTCTTTTTATTACTATTTTCGACATTGTATAATAATATTGAAGACATCACAACTATGAAATAACACATATGGAATCATGTAGCAACCAAAACAGTGTTATACAAATCAAAATATATTTTCTATTTTAGATTCTTCAAAGAATTTTGGAATTCTCTAAACCAGCTTCATGAGGTAGTCTTCAATTAACATGTTCATTTTCTTTGTTTCTTAATGATTCTGAGCCAATCAGTTGTGTTGTGACAAGGTAGGGGTGGTATACAGAAGATAGCCCTATTTGGTAAAAGACCAAGTCTATATTATGGCAATAACATCTCAAATAAGCAAAGAGGAATGACAGTCCATCATTACTGTAAGACATGAAGGTCAGTCAATGTGGAAAATGTCAAGAACTTTTCAAGTTTCTTCAAGTGCAGTCGCAAAGACCATCAAGCGCTATGATGAAACTGGCTCTCATGTGGAGCGCCACAGGAAAAGAAGATGCAGAGTTACCTCTGCTGCAGAGGATAAGTCCATTAGAGTTACCAGCTTCAGAAAGTGCAGCCCAAATAAATGCTTCACAGAGTTCAAGTAACAGACACACATCAACGTCAACTGTTGAGAGGAGACTGCATGAATCAGGCCTTCATGGTTGAATTGCTGCAAAGAAACCACTACTAAAGGACACCAATAAGAAGAAGAGACTTGCTTGGGCCAAGAAACAAGAGCAATGGACATGAGACTAGGGGAAATCTGTCCTTTGGTCTGATGAGTCCAAATGTAAGATTTTTGGTTCCAACCGCGTGCCTTTGTGAGACGCAGAGTAGGTGAACAGATGATCTCCGCATGTGTGGTTCCCATCGTGAAGCAAGGAGGAGGAGGTGTGATGGTGTGGGGGTGCTTTGCTGGTGACACTGTCTGTGACTTATTTAGAATTCAAGGAACACTTAAACAGCATGGCTACCACAGCATTCTGCAGCGATACGTCACCCCATCTGATTTGCGTTTTATGGGATTATCATTTGTTTTTCAACTGGGCAAGGACCCAAAACACACCTCCAGGCTGTGTAAGGCCTATTTGACCAAGGATAGTGATGGAGTGCTGCATCAGATGACCTGGCCTCCACAATCATCTGACCTCAACCCAATTGAGATGGTTTGGGATGAGTTGGGCTGCAGAGTGAAGGAAAATCAGCCAACAAGTGCTGAGCATATGTGGGAAGTCCTTCAAAAAAAGCATTCCTCATGAAGCTTGTTGAGAGAATGCCAAGAGTGTGCAAAGCTGTCATCAAGGCAAAGGGTGGCTACTTTGACGAATCTAAAATCTATTTTGATTTGTTTAACACTTTGTTGGTTACTACATGATTCCATATGTGTCATTTGATAGTTTTTGATGTCTTCACTATTAAAATAGTAAAAATAAAGAAAAACCCTTGAATGAGTAGGTGTGTCTAAACTTTTGACTGTTTACTGTATATATCATTTAGTAAGTACCACCCAGTGTGGTCTGACTCACCCATGCAGTTGTTTCCTCCGTTGACCTGCATGTACTCAGGAGGACACACGCAGGTGTAGTTCCCCAAGGTGTTGTAGCAGGTACCAGGGCCACAGATTCCAATGTGGGCTGTGCACTCATCAATATCTACACACACAAACACAGAATACACGTGGTTACACACAGTACTGTCTTTTATTATCTTCCACTATTTTGGGCTTTAGGCGGTCAACTGGATCAGATGAATACTGGGGAAGTCCGGAGGAAGACCTCATTTGACCCTTCTGTGACCTTTTCCCTCTTACCCTCGCAGATGCGTGTCTCCTCGTTGAGGTAGTAGCCTGCGGGGCACTCACACTGGAAGCTACCGAAGGTGTTGACACAGTTGCCACCCTGGCACAGGCCTGGCAGCTCCTGGCACTCATCAATGTCTGGTGGGGGCAGTGGGAGAAAGAGTCCGGTTTAGTTTGATGGGACATACTCTTAATAAATACAATGGGATAATAAGATATGGACGAACAGTGTTTACCTTCCAGGATGACAGTGATGGGGTTAGGTCTGAAGCCCTCTCCTCCGGGACACAGTGTCTTGTACTCCGCTACAGACAAAAAAAACAACCCCAAAAAGATCCTACCACATTTTCCTCAAATATATATGTGGAGTTGGCCAAGATGTTTTGTTTGTCTACAAAAAGAGCATGTCTGTCATGATTTGGTTCGACATAAGCTTTATAGTACGTACTGGAGTTGATGGGGGGGCAGAGTTCACAGGGGTTTCCCCAGGCTCCCCCTAGGGAGCAGCAGCAGGAGGCGCGGGTTACGCCCACGCCGATCTCAGCGCTGCAGGAGATGCCGCCGTCGCCACGCGCCAACGTGTCCAGGAAACAGTTGCCCACTCGTGTGTCTGAGATGAGGGAAAGGAATTATTGTTACACACCCATCAACACTTCCTGCCACTCACTCATTGGCTGAGGAGTCTTCATCTCCATGGCTACCAGACATTAGCATTGCTCTGATGCCAGGTGTCCAGTACTCACCCACACAGCCCACTCCAGTTGGATTGAGCTCGAAGTCCGGAGGGCAGTTACACAGGTAGCTTCCTGGTGTGTTCACACACAAGCCGTTGATGCAGTTCACAGGGTCCGCACATTCGTTAATGTCTGGAACACACGCACACACACATTCGTTAATGTCTGGAACACACACGCACACGCACACACACACTTTATGACCAACATTAAATAACACACATAGATCCACACACACATGCACTATGTGAAAGCTATGCACTTAGACTGAGAGGACTGGAGAAAGCAGAAAGAGCCTTGATAAAGTCACAGACTTGCTGCGGCTGCACATGACAGAGAGATTGAGTGGCACAACGAGGGAATACAAAGTCCAAATTGATGGCAAAATATGAGGGCTGCCAGATTGTCTTGGTCGTGATGCCGTGGCAGAGTTATCAGAGTATGGCAGAGGGTGTGTGCTTCTCACCAGTGCAGTTTCCTCCGCTGCGGTCCAGCTCGTAGCCGTCGTCACACACACACCGGAACATCCCCGGGAGGTTCTGACACGTTCCAAACACACAGATGTTCTGGAAGTTACACTCGTCGATGTCTACCGGAGAGGGAGAAAAAGATACGGTCAGTGGCTATGGTCAGAACGATGGTGTGTGTGTGTGTGTGTTTGTGTTTGTGTGTTATTCTGACCCTGGCAGGCCTTGCTGTCCTCAGTAGGGGTGAAGCCCATCTCACACTCGCAGCGGTAGCCACCCGGAGCGTTCAGACACTGGCCGTTCTCACACAGGTTCACGTTGTCAGCACACTCATCCATATCAGAACAGGAGAAGCCATCCCCATTGAAGCCCTCCTTGCAGGCACAGCGGTAGGAGCCTGGGGTGTTGACACAGTCTGCGTTGAGGTTGCAGTTGTGCTCCTCAGTGGAACACTCATCCACGTCTACAGGGATAGAGGAGGGTCAAACATAATCAGTTCACTTGGTGTCCGTAGACGAGGCAGCCGCGCAATAACAATTCAAGAACCGATTCTGAGAAGTACTGTAGAGATAAACTACTGTAGACATCTCCGGTTTCTAGAGAGTTAACGAACGTATGGCTCAGTTGGTAGAGCGTGGTGCTTACAATGTCAAAGTTGTGGGTTCGATTCCCACGACCATCCATACCTAAAAATATACACACGCGTGACTGTAAGTCGCTCTCGATAAAAGTGTCTGCTAAATTACGTATTTTTAAAATTTCATTTAACAGGCTTTTGTTCCAGCCCAGCACTAGTATACTCACCCACACACTTGATGCCGTCCCCCACCCAGCCGTCACGACAGCGACACTTGAAGCTTCCGGGGACGTTGACGCAGGCAGCATGCATGTCACAGTTATGGGCTCCAATCTCACACTCATCAATATCTAGGAGAAGGAAAAACAGCAGAGAGATAAATGTAGAGACAAGACATGCGAGTGCCTCTCGCATTCTGTCTGTACTCTGGCTTATACCGGGCGTTATCCACAGGAGTAAAAAATGACCAAAGCTTCATGACATCGTCATAACTAAGATATTGTTTTAGCCTTACAGTTACGACCAGCGTGTGTGTAGCCCATGGTGTTGTACGGTGTGTATGTGTGTGTGTGTGTGTGTGTAGCCCATGGTGTTGTACGGTGTGTATGTGTGTGTGTGTGTGTGTGTGTGTGTAGCCCATGGTGTTGTACGGTGTGTATGTGTGTGTAGCCCATGGTGTTGTGTGTTGTACGGTGTATGTGTGTGTGTGTGTGTACACTGTACCTGTGCAGCCGGTGGAGCCCTTCTTGACAAAGTATCCCAGCTGACAGTGACAGATGAAGGATCCCTTGGTGTTCTCACAGTCCCCATGCAGACAGATGTTAGGGTTCAGCTCACACTCGTTCACATCTGATACACACACACAGAGGAACACACAACACAGAGGAACACACAACACAGAGGAACACACACAGAGGAACAAACACACAGAGGAACACACAGAGGAACATGAGTTAACTGGTCTTGGAGAGGGGACAGAGGAGTAAAATATATGTCTAACAGGTAAGGGTAAAATTAGAGGGATAGGATAGGGAGAGAGAGGGAGGGAAGAGAAGAGAAGGGGAGAGAAGAGAGGGAGAGAGAGAGAGAGAGAGAGAGCGAGAGAGAGAGAGAGAAGGAGAGAGAGCGATGGAGAGAGAGAGCGAGAAAGAGAGAGAGAGAGAGAGAAGGAGAGATGGAGAGAGATGGAGAGAGAGAAGGAGAGAGAAGGAGAGAGAGCAGGATAAGAGAACACAGTGTACATCTCACCAATGCAGGTCCTCATATCCATGGAGGCCATGAATCCGTCGTAGCAGAGACAGCGGTACTCTCCGGGGACGTTGGTACACTGACCCCCGTCACAGATATCAGGGCTGTCCTCGCACTCATCAATGTCTGGACAGGGGAGAGAACGAGTGTGACTGTGTGTTTCTACACTATACTACGTGTGTATGTACAGCACACTGGTGGATTGCGTTACTGTGTGACTTACCAGCGCAGGTTCTGAGGTCGGGCATGAGAGCGTAGCCCTCACTACAGCTGCACTCGTAGCTGCCCTCTGAGTTGGTACAGTGTGTGTCACAGCCGCCGTTCATGATGGTACATTCATCAATATCTGCAATCAGCCGGGTTACAGGTAAGCATAGACACACACAAACAGACACTCAAACGGTGCTTGACGCTTAGAAATGGTCAACAACCACGGTGCAAACATCCACGAGACAAATGATGACATGTCTCAGTCAGGTGGTCACTCACCCACACAGCCCTGTCTGTCTGGTGTAACCTGGTAGCCCGTGTCACAGGAGCACTGGTAGTTCCCCACCATGTTGACACAGTGGCCGTTCTTACACAGGTTGTTGCTCAGCTGGCACTCGTTCACATCTGGAAACACACAGTGACAGTTAGAGTCAGCTTCAATCAAAGGAATTAGCCACCACAGTAGACAACATCATGTAGGAGAGAATAACGTTTACTGTCTGGTGAACTTGAACATGTATCCCAGATGACTTGAGGATGATTTAAAAGGTGTGTAAGGTGTGTGTTTAGGTGATGTAAAGTGTGTGTGTGTGTGTGTGCTGTATACTATGCACTGTGCAGTGATATACTGTTTGACTACCTTCGCAGGAGGAGCCGTCGGGGCTCAGCTGGTGTCCGGGGGGACATTCACACTCGTAACTCCCCTCTGTGTTCAGACAGGCGCCTCCTTGACACAGCAGTGTGTTCCTCTCACACTCATCAATATCTGCAGGGGAGAGAGGGAGAGGAAGAAAGGTAGGAGAGAAAGAGGGGAGGGAGGGAGAGCGAAAAAGGAGAAAGATAGAAGAGAGAGAGGGAGAGAGTGCAACAAGGTCAACATTCAATAATGATCTCGGAGGAAGTTCTCCCACTCTCCCGTCAACTGGAGAGTTATATGTGTGTTCCCCCACTCACCCATGCAGTTCTTCATCATCATGAAGCCGCTCTCGTAGCCCTCGAAGCATTCACACTCGAAGCTGCCGGGGGTGTTCACACAGGTGCCGTGGCCACACAGGTCCGGAGAGATACGACATTCGTCAATATCTGTGGGAGTGGGAGGAGAGACAGAGGGAGGAGAGAGAGGGAGGAGAGACAGAGGGAGGGGAGAGAGGGAATAGAGAGAGGGAAGAGAGACAGGAAAGAGAGACAGAGGGAAGAGAGACAGGGAAGAAAGACAGAGGGAGGGGAGACAGAGGGAGGGGAGACAGAGGGAAGAGAGAGAGGGAAGAGAGACAGAGGGAAGAGAGACAGAGGGAAGAGAGACAGAGGGAAGAGAGACAGAGGGAAGAGAGAGAGGGAGGAGAGACAGAGGGAGGAGAGAGAGGGAAGAGAGAGAGGGAAGAGACAGAGGGAAGAGAGACAGAGGGAAGAGAGACAGAGGGAAGAGAGACAGGGAAGAGAGACAGAGGGAGGGGAGACAGAGGGAGGGGAGACAGAGGGAGGGGAGACAGAGGGAGGGGAGACAGAGGGAAGAGAGACAGAGGGAAGAGAGACAGAGGCAAGAGAGACAAAGGGAAGAGAGACAGAGGGAAGAGAGAGAGGGAAGAGAGACAGAGGGAAGAGAGACAGAGGGAAGAGAGACAGGGAAGAGAGCGAGGGAGGGGAGACCGAGGGAAGAGAGAGAGAGGGAAGAAAGAGAGGGAAGAGAGAGAGGGAAGAGAGACAGAGGGAAGAGAGAGAGGGAGGGGAGACAGGGAAGAGAGAGAGGGAGGGGAGACAGAGGGAAGAGAGACAGGGAAGAGAGAGAGGGAAGAGAGACAGTGGGAAGAGAGACAGTGGGAAGAGAGACAGGGAAGCGAGAGAGGGAAGAATGCATATTACATAAATATCATATTCAACCTTCATTTACTGATCTCATGAGGAAATTCAGCTGTGTCAACAAACAGTGTCGTCAAGTGAGTTTGTAGCACAAGTTTATTTTATGACCCTAAAACTTGCTCAAATACTACAGAAATCTTACTAAAGATACATATTTCTCCGAAACTAGTTAAGATGCTTTTTTATTGTATAAAAAAAACCATGACTATGCTTTCTCTCTCTCGTACCGGTGCAGTTCCTCTCCTCCATGTTGAGGGCGAAGCCGCTGCTGCAGCGACACTTGAAGCTGCCGATGGTGTTGCGACACGTTCCGTGAGAACACAGGCCGCTGAACACCTTACACTCATTCACATCTGCAGGAGAAGAACAGAACAGTATAATGCCAAGGGTCAGGGGTGAACTGTGTATGGAATTCACATGAAATTGACCTGTGCTATTTTTCCAAATCTAATCCAGTAATGATTTTCTCAAAATACATTTCTAGTTGTTTAGATATGTGATGCTGTGGACGGCTGGCACCTGTACATTTGATCATTTGACTTGCTCTTTGTAGCTCCTCAGTCTAGTTGGGATAGACCCTAAATGTGTAAATGACACTAAAAAAAAAGTCTACTGACATTCCGACAAGGAAAACGGGACAATGAGTGATTGTCCCTACCTTTGTAAAAGGGTCTGCCAGTCAGGATGTCTCCTCGGTTGGCGAAGCCTGGTCCTCGGGGGCAGATGGCCTTGTTCTCCGGGGTTCCCGCCTTGGGACACTCCTCACAGTCGATGCCCCAGGCCGCGCCCACCGAGCAGCAGCACATGTCCACGCGGTAGCGCCCGGGCAGCGGTTCGCCACACTCATCCTCGTGCCACTTCATGTAGCACTGCTCGCTGCGCACGTCTGGGGAACAGACAGATGGACGGACATACACTACTGCTGACCACACAGTAGCCTCAAGATGCTAATATTTTTGGTGACCACATTTGTGTGACGAATCTGCTTGTTTATCAAGGTTTATGTCGGTTACGGTCTTGTCTTACCCACGCAGGTGCGTCCGCTCCCGTCCAGGGTGAGACCCTCAGCACACTCACAGAGGAAGGAGCCCTGGGTGTTGACACAGCGCCCGTTGGTACACACCCCCGGGAACACCTCACACTCATTGATGTCTGGAGGGGGGGGATCGGGGGTTATTAAAGGAATGACTGTACTGTATGACTCATAGGGAGGGAGTGGAATACCACAGGGAGGGAGACAGAGGGTCATTATGACTGTGAGAATGTCTGCTACCAACATAATGGATAATAGACAGTAGCAGCAGTGTGTGTGTGTGTCGGGGTCAATGTGTGTTTTACCTTCACAATTGACTCCCTTCATACGAGCGAACCCTCTGGAACAGGCAGTGTCTGTGGAGAGAGACATCAGTTACCGTACACACCTCAGTATCTTCATTAGGAGTGTGTTTGTCTACAGGTCTGTTTGTGTGCGTACTGACCGATCTCGCAGCGTTCACAAGGACTGCCCCAGGCGGCTCCCAGCGTAGAGCAGCACTCAGACTTGAGTGTGGCGCCGTTGATGTTGACCTCACAGCGGCCATCTTGGATATTCAGCCAGCACGTTCCTTTCATGCTGTCTGTAGAGGGAGGAAGGGGGAGAGAGAGAGAGAGAGAGAAGGAAGAGAAAGGGAGGAGAGAGGGAGAGGGAAAAAAAGAGAGAGAGAATGTCGGTAAGTGAAGGCAATCAAGAGAACCCTGCCAAGAAAAGGCCCTTCAATTCAATACTACATTCATTCCAAGCACAACACTACAGGCAGTGGTTAGTAACTAACTACAGGTGTCCCTTTCAACAGCTGCTTATACCAAGACACATGCATCAATGACTTTAATAAGTTGCTATGGCACTCCTAATGGACTGAGAGCATAGTCATAACAAACGGGATGGTCATTTTCTCTCCCGAGACCATGAGCCCACCCAAAAACTCCACCACAATTTACATTCTTGCCACCGAGCGATGACTTTGAAGCAAATATATGACTCTGCTTTGAAAATAAAACGTCTCTATATTTTAAAGTACAGGAATCTATCAGACTGACAAGGCCGGCTCACATTGGTATTTATTCTAATGACTCATCCCAGATTCCATCTGTAGATGGATGTTCAGATGCGTCTGGTCATGCTCCCAAAGCTGATATCGACTTGTTTATTTAGTGGTATAAACATTCTAAAATGCCTATTAGGCTCGAAACCTTGGCTCAAATCCCACTCCTTACTCTGACTGTCTATATGATGATTCTCTGACAGAAGTTTGCCTCAGGACCCCGTCGTTTAAAAAAAATGTGGGTCCAATTTTAAGTCGGCCAGTTATGACAGACGCCTCGGCCTCTTACCCACGCAGATGGTGTTGGTGGAGTCCAGCTTGCTGCCGTGAGAACACTCGCAGTTGAAGGACCCGGCGATGTTGCGGCAGATTCCGTTGACACACGGGCTGGAGTCACACTCGTTGATATCTGAAAGACATGGACCAGAGCAGGGTTAGGTATGGCAGTGCAGAGCCAGGTAAATGGTCATCCTTAACATCTAGAGAGGCTTTTACTTCAACAATGTCATGACTCTCCTGGTCGAGGATCCTCAGATCAGCTTGGCAAATGGCTGACAGATAGCCAGAGAGGAGGAGAGGCCGGCCCTGGGCCGGTTTTATGACACCTCGCGCCAATCGTAAATCTTATGCAGCAGAGAACCCTCTCCTGTTCTTCAGTACCAACCAAAGGAATGCCTTTGTCCTCCAGGAAACTTTCGCTGCCAAAACCATAACGTCCAAAAAAAGTGAACATTGGAACAATATTTCTAAGATAGGAATGTTATGAATGGTCAGTGGGGATCTAAATAATAATCATGTCATATTGCTTTTCATTTTGTGATGTTATTAAAAAGTGTATGAACCAAATACTGTAACTTAGGAAGGAAACACATTCAAGTTGTCAAGTTTCCATCCAATATGATGCTAATACAATATGAAGAACGATGAAACTATTTTTGTTAAGATAGGAAGGTGATTTTAGTTTTCAAACAAGATCATCGTTTTCATGTCCGTTGCACATTAACTAAGCCACACCCCGAATGAGGTCAGAAGAGCGTGTCAGTGTGATGGAACCTTCCTTTTCGACCAGAGTGCTTAAAAGGACTCGCTAAGAATTAACATACCAGACCAGCAGACGTGAAGCGTGAGCTAAACGTTACAAATGGTTGAAACTCTAAGACCAGAAAGCGTGCAGCTATGGCTACACATTGAAATGGTTAGAAACTCTGAAACTCTCAACACAAGGTGAAGAAAATAACCTCACTAGACCAAAACATTGACAGTTTGCAGCTGTGCATGTAAAGGGGTCTAGAACTTTGACTATCTACCCGAGGAAGAAAAGAGGTGAGAAGCTCACCTCAGACAATCACTGGTGAATCATTGAAGCCACAGACAACTATGAAGGACATTGTGACCTCTGGTGGACAATCAGAGCATTACACCCATCGAGCCATTCCCCGTAGAAGGATAGATTGGTTTCAACCGAGATAGACAACGGACAAAGACATCTAACTTACACGTAAATATATTGCATTTCTTACCCAAACGGGCGGCAGCTCGTGTGTAAGATATAGGATTCATGTGAGAACAGTCCTAGAATGTATCCACGATAAATGTTCCTTTCTCTATCTCTCTCTTTCCCCACACCCTCTCCATTGTGTAACAAGCCGTCACATCTTCTCAGTCCACTAGAAACGTTTGGCTCATGTAAGTGTGTATGTGCATTCTGTGTTATTATTTAGTTAGTTAGTAAATAAATCATTCAATCAAATGGTGTAGAACTGAATAATCAGCAAAGGCTGAGGTTCTTGAGGATTCAAGAAGTCTGCCACGTTCAGAATGAGACTGATATGAGGTAATGATTAATAAGTGACCGTTATCGATATATAACTTATATATATATATATAAAATTCCCCAAATTCCAAACGAGTTAATTGTTACATGATTAATTGAATCTAGTAACAATTGTATATAGTTAGTTGATTTGATAAATTACAGTCATCACATTAATACAAGTCACGTCATGACCACAAAGACAGAAAACGTTATGAAATTGGTTCAAGGACAGAGGATGTAAGCAAACATGTGGTCATATATTTTGATGGTCTATTTGACTACCTTCTCTCCATGTGTGTTTAAGTGTTAAACAGTTGCAGGTGTACGCACGTCTAGACGATTAGACAGCCGCAAGGTATGAAATAGCACTGAAGAGTGTTTTAATGCATTGAGTCTTCGAACAAAGTTGTTGCTCCTTTGGCGTTTGTATGAGGTGTTTACCTTCGCAGGTCTCAGAGTCTGGTTTGAAGACGAAGCCTTTGGGACAGGAGCAGGTGTAGCTGCCGGGGGTGTTTCTACACAGGCCGTTGTCACACAGCAGACGGTTCACGAGACACTCGTTGATGTCTGGGAGACATGAAAGAGTCGAGGAGAAGAAAACAACATGGTTGATCAAGTGTAGGGGAGAGTGGGGTAAGTTGAGCCATTTTTTCCCCGGCATCACTCCGCCAAAGGAAATAGTATTCTCTCTTAACAAAGATATCTACCTATATTTCAGGATGTCGTGTTTTCCTGGAAATAATCAGAATTCATGTAAACAGTACAGTTTTGAAAAAATAGCTTGTCCCAAAAAAGTGGTCCGCAGGTATGGGGTAAGTTGAACCACGAACAGGGTAAGTTAAGACCCCTACAAACTTCTGTACTGAATGAAATATTACACCTACCTTTTTAAAACCACGTCTATCTTTATTAAAACCATGTCTATCATGCCTATCCCATTAGCATCGTTAACTGGCTACATACGGAGTGATTGACAAATGCGCATACACAGTCAATATTGCTGGAAATTAATTGGCAGATATTGGGTTACGTTTGTCTTTTCAAGCAGGGAAAAGTACCCAATTGTCATACTTGAGTAAAAGTCAAGATACCTTCATATAAAATCACTCAAGTAAAAGTCAAAGTTGCCCAGTACAATCATACTTGAGTAAAAGTCTAAAAGCATTTGGTTTAAAATCTACTTAAGTATCAAAAGTAGAAGAAAATGTATAAATCATTTCAAATTCCTTATTAATCAAATTAAATCAAACCCATATGGCACCAATTTCTTGTTTTTTAATTTACGGCTAGCCAGGGGCACGCTCCAACACTCAGACATCATTTAGAAACGAAGCATGTGTTTAGTGAGTCCACCAGATCAGAGCAGTAGGGATGACCAGGGATATTCTCTTGATAAGTGTATGAATTAGATAGACCATTTTCCTGTCCTGCTAAGCATTCAAAATGTAACAAGTACTTTTGTGTGTCTTGGAAAATGTACGGAGTAAAAAGTACATCAATTTCTTTAGGAATGTAGTGAAGTAAAAGTAGTCAAAAATATAAATAGTAAAGTAAAGTACAGATCACCCCAAAAAACGACTTAAGTGGTACTTTCAAGTATTTTTAAAAAGTACTTTCGCCACTGTTTTTAAGTCAATAGAGGCTAACCAGGGTCGGATAATGCAATGTGACTTTGATTGGACAGAACCCAGGAGCTTTATGTTTATGACAGTTTGCATGGAACACATGAGAAAATGTACTTTCAGAATTGATTGGCGAGTAACTCATAGGTGGGCTGGGAGATACGACCAATCTACCTTTTGAAGACCCTGATTTAGATACACGTTTCGTTTTTTGGACCTAACTTGTTAACACATTTTCCATGTGGTTTCTTCCTTTACAGACTCCATGAAATGACGACCTCTTCCTAAATACTTGCTCAAAATAATAATTTTGTGTATGGTTTCCTAGAAACAAGGGTGGCTCAACTTACCCAATTGGTTGAATTGACCACACTCCCCTAACACAAACCAACAAAAACAATCAACCCCAGTGTTTAAAATGATCAGTGATTGGTCATCCAACTTTGGTCATACGTCAAAGTTAAGACCACGAAAGTACAGCAAGACATGGAACTCAGTTCGACTTCAGACCACTGTTATATTCAGATATGAAAACGTGACAAACTCTCATTCGGGTCGCTGCTTTTCCCAGCAGACATTGGAGAGTGGATACAGGAAGCCTGGACTCACCCACGCAGTTCTTTCCGCTGGAGTCGGACTCGTAGCCGATGTTACAGATGCAGCGGTAGCTCCCTCTCAGGTTCTCACACATGCCGTTCTGACAGATGTCAGGGTCCAAGGCACACTCGTTGATGTCTGAAGAGACACAGAGGACAAACCCACATGAGACACAGCCTCATCTTAAATAAGGCTCTTTCCAACAAAAATATTAATTGTATTTTTTTTCACTCTGTGATTTGAAATTCGGCGGGAAAATCACACATTTCGGAGGGACGCATTGGAATGTTCGAGGGGAGGCCTGTTAAATGTCAGAATAACTATCAGTGATAGTAGAGCTCCACACCACACAGACTTACGATCGAACCGTACAAGTCACATGACTCACCTCTGCCGTCAGCGGTGATGCCAATCCCACTGCTGCACACGGCCTGGAACTCAGCTGAAAGGCCATTAAAAACACCTGTAAATCACCTGCTAATATACCCAGTGTAACAAAAAAACACCATTTACATTATAATTCTGACAATCACTTCTGCAGATCTTAGCCTGGAATCTGAACTGTGATGTGAAACAATTCTGAAACAGAGCTAACAGGATCTTAATAACGGCACATGTAAACCACTGATGCTTGCTGGTGGGGTTAGGGTCAGCTTTGGTCACCTGAGTTGCGGGCAGGGCAGGGCAGGCAGGGCTCTCCGAAGCCGTGTTCAGGACTGGCACAGCAGCACTCGGACTTGGTGACGGCTCCCGGGAAGGGCCGCGAGCACGTGCCCATCTTGATGGCGCCGTAGCAGGTGGTGCGCATGTGTGTGTCTACACACACTCTCCCGTCCACGTCGATGGCCAGGCCCGGCGGGCACTCACAGCGGAAGGAGCCCTCAGAGTTGAGACAGCGTCCGTTCATACAGATGCCTGGGGTCTGGCACTCATCAATGTCTGAGGGAGGAAGGAGAGAAGAAGGGAAGCGATACAGTAAATAATTGTATAACCTTATTTAATTTAGATAATCACTTCAATAACACTTTATTAATCCCTCCAGGAGAAATCTGCTCCCTTGAAGATGATCTGTAGATCATAGGAGGCTGGTGGGAGGAGCTATGGGAGGACGGGCTCATTGTTAACGGCTGGAATGGAACCAACGAAACAGTATCAAACATACGGAATCCACACGTTTGACTCCGTTCCATTGATTCCATTCCAGCTGTTACAATGAGCCCAACCTCCTATAGCTCCTCCCACCAGCCCCCACTGCTATAGATGTTGATCAACTGCAACTCTGTTGACTTCAGATAACTGCAACTAGTGTATGGTAGATGACATACCTGTGCAGTAGCGTCCGTTAGGTGCCAGGGCAAAGCCAGATTTACAGATACACTTGAAGCTACCATCCTCATTGATACACATTCCATTGAGACACATGTTGGTGGTGGCACACTCATCATGATCTGGAAGAGCACAGGGAGACACGTTGTCATTTATAATGGCCTAGTTGTGCAATAATCTACCACAGATTCCGTAGGTTGAATATATAAATGAATGTCCATTGTTACCTATGCAGTTCTTTCCATCAGGAGTGAGTTCAAAGCCAGCGTTGCAGATGCACTGGAAGCTTCCGCCAGTGTTGACACAACGTCCGTTACGACACATCACTCCGTTCACGATGCACTCGTCAATATCTGTGGAGGGGAGTTTGACCGTTAGCCAGGTCAGGTACCAGTCTGTTTCTGTCCTGGACACCGCCAGAAGGCCAACGTACCCAGTCTATCCATACCATCCAACTGTTGGAATAGAAAATGATCATGGTGAGTGATTGGAACATACCAATGCAGGCCTGTTTGGTGGGGGTGCCCTGGTAGCCTTCGTGACACTTGCAGTGGTACGACCCAGGTGTGTTGACACAGTCTCCATTGACACAGGGGTTGCTGACGCACTCATCCACATCTGAAGGAGGGAGGAGAGGAGGAGATGAAGAGAGATGAGTTCATCAGAAAAACCCAGGGTGCTCCAATTTACAAATCTGAACACTCCCATGCGTGTTGAAAAAGGTTAGAATCAATGCTAATGTGTAAAGATACCCTGAGTTTTACAGCAGAGAAGAGAAGTCCCATGTGTGGTCAGAAAATGGCAGTGGAGTCTATGTCATTTTCCTAACTGACTTTGTAGTGGGCTTACCGATACACTCCCCGCGTACATCCTGTCTGTAGCCCATGTTACATTCACAGCGGTAGCTGGTCGGGGTGGGGATACAGCGTCCGTTCAAACACAGGTTGGTGAAATGTTTACACACATCAACGGTCTCATTGAGTGATACTGAGGATACACAACACAACACACAATTACATTACATTACATAAAAAACACAGTGAAGAAGATGAAGAGATGAAAGGTTGCCCCCATCATTATTTTGACATTCAGGTGAGTCTCATTGAGATACAATCTCTTCTTCAAAAGACCTAGTCCATGAACTGATCAACAGGCTACACAGTGCATTCGGAAAGTATTCAGACCCCTTTCCACATTTTGTTACATTAAAGCCTTATACTAAAATGAAATAAAAAATGTATAATCCTCATCAATCTACACACAATACCCTTTAATGACAAAGCGGAAACAGGTTTTTAGAAAATGCAAATATATTACAAATACAAAACTGACCCTTTGCTATGAGACTCGAAATTGAGCTCAGGTGCATCCTGTTTCCATTGTTTATCCTTGAGATGTTTCTACAACTTGGAGTCCACCTGTGGTAAATTCAATTGATTGGACATGATTTGGAAAGGCACACACCTGTCTATATAAGGCCCTACGGTTGACAGTGCATGTCAGAGCAAAAACCAAGCCACGAGGTTGAAGGAATTGTCCGTAGAGCTCCGAGACAGGATTGTGTAGATGCACAGATCTGGGGAAGGGCACCAAAACATTTCTTCAGCATTGAAGGTCCCTAAGAATATAGTGGCCTCCATCATTCTTAAATGGAAGAAGTTTGGATCCGCCAAGACTCTTCTTTGAGCTAGCCGCCTGGCCAAACTGAGCAATCAGGGGAGAAGGGCCTTGGTCAGGGAAGGGACCAAGAACATGATGGTCACTCTGACAAAGCTCTAGAGTTCCTCTGTGGAGATGGGAGAACCTTCCAGAAGGACAACCATCTCTGCAGCACTCCCTCAATCAGGCCTTTATGGTACAGTGGCTAGATGGAAGCCACTACTCAGTCATAACAGCCTGCTTGGAGTTTGCCAAAAGGCACCTAAAGACTCTCAGACAATGAGAAACAAGATTCTCCGGTCTGATGAAACCAAGATTGAACTCTTTGGCCTGAATGCCAAGCGTCACATCTGGAGGAAACCTGGCATCATCCCTATGGTGAAGCATGGTGGTGGCAGCATCATGCTGTGGGGATGTTTTTCAGCGGCAGGGACTGGGAGACTAGTCAGGATCAAGGGAAAGATGAATGGAGCAAAGTACAGAGAGATCCTTGATGAAAACCTGCTCCAGAGCGCTCAGGACAACGACCCTAAGCACACAGCCAAGACAACGCAGGAGTGGCTTGGGAGACAAGTCTCTGAATGTCCTGGGGTGGCCCAGCTAGAGCCTGGACTTGAGCCTGATCGAACATCTCTGGAGAGACCTGCTCCCCATCCAAGCTGACAGAGATTGAGAGGATCTGCAGAGAAGGATATATAGATAAACTCCCCAAATACAAGTGTGCCAAGACTCAAGGCTGTAATTGCCATCAAGGGTGCTTCAACAAAGTACTGAGTAAAGGGTCTGAATACTTACGTAAATGTGATATTTCAGTTTTTTTTTTATACATTTGCAAAAAACAACAAAAAAAAAAAAACCTGAGCTGCCAGAATAATAGTTTGTGGGGAGGCGCTGATTAACGGCGAATAAACTATAAACTATCAAAATAAAGAAAGTCGCACCCTCCATGTATAATCTCCCAGCAATTTAATGGGTATTTACCGACGTTTCGGCACCACTGTGCCTTCCTCAGGGTTTATACATTTGCAAACATAATAACAAAAATTTTTTTTGCTTTGTCATTATGGATTATTGTGTATAGATTGATGAGGGAAAAAAACAATTTAATCCATTTTAGAATAAGGCTGTAACATAACAAACTATGGAAAAAGTCAAGGGGTCTGAATACTTTCCAAATGCACTGTACACTCAGTTTAAACCATAGAATAAGGAATTAAACTATTAGTAATTTTATACAATCTCTATGGTTTAAACAATATCTAATATCTCTGATACAAAACGTAAAACCACAAGCTAATAATAGAACACTACCCAATTGACACTTTTCAAGGCCCAACCAACTCACCGATATTACGCCCCCCACCGTTTCCTCCGAAACCATTTCCTCCTCCTCCTCCCTGTCCCCCTCCTCCAATTCCTCCTCCGTTGCCATGGTGACCATTGCCATTAGGTCCGTTTGGGTTGAGCTTGTAGCCGTAGCTGTAACCGTTACCGTTGCTGCCACCACCATTGGGGAAGACTCCGTGGGGGAAACCTCCGTTACCTGTGCCATGGGGAACCCCATCGATGCACAGCCTTCTGTACTCATCTACAGGAGAGAGCATGGAAAGGGTTAATGTTGGTTCATCTTCAAATGACTCCCATACACACACAGAAGTTTACAGGACAACGACCCTAAGCACACAGCCGAGTTGACTGTGCCTTCAAAGAACTTGGAAAATTCCAGAAAATTATATCATGGCTTTACAAGCTTCCGATAGGATAATTTACATCATTTGAGTCAATTGGAGGTGTACCTGTGGATATATTTCAAAGCCTACCTTCAAACCCAGTGCCTCTTTGCTTGTCATTATGACAAAATCAAAAGAAATC
This sequence comes from Oncorhynchus mykiss, assembly GCF_013265735.2. NCBI lineage: Eukaryota > Metazoa > Chordata > Actinopteri > Salmoniformes > Salmonidae > Oncorhynchus > Oncorhynchus mykiss. The sequence continues at coordinate 60,828,866 of NC_048569.1, read as the reverse complement.
AGCCAAGACTGCAGAATATAAATTGTAGACCTCCACAAGTCTGGTTCATTCTTGGGAGCAATTTCCAAATTCCTGAAGGTACCATGTTCATCTGTACAAACAATAGTATGCAAGTATAAACACCATGGGACCATGCAGCCGTCATACCACTCAGGAAGGAGACACGTTCTGTCTCCTAGAGATGAATGTACTTTGGTGAGAAAAGTGCAATTCAATTCCAGAACAACAGCAAAATACCTTGTGAAGATGCTGGAGGTACAAATGTATCTATATCCACAGTAAAAAAAGTCCTATATTGACATAACCTGAAAGGCCGCTCAGCAAGGAAGAAGCCACTGCTCCAAAACCACCATAAAAAAGCCAGACTATGGTTTGCAACTGCACATGGGGACAAAGATAGTACATTTTGGAGAAATGTTCTCTGGTCTGATGAAACAAAAATAGAACCGTTTGGGCATAATGACCATCGTTATGTTTGGAGGAAAAAGGGGGAAGCATGCAAGCCAAAGAACACCATCCCAAACGTGAAGCACGGGGGTCAAGGTATTGGAGTAGCCATCACAAAGCCCTGACCTCAATCCAATAGAAATTTGTGGGAAGAACTGAAATAGCGTGTGCGAGCAAGGAGGCCTACAAACCTGACTTGGTTACACCAGCTCTGTCAGGAGGAATGAGCCAAAATTAACCCAACTTAATGTGGGAAGCTTGTGGAAAGCTATCTGAAACATTTGACCCAGGTTAAACAATTTAAAGGCAATGCTACCAAATATGAATTGAGTGTATGTAAACTTCTGACCCACTGGGAATGTGATGAAAGAAATAAAAGCTGAAAAAAAGCATTCTCTCTACTATTATTCTAACATTTCACATTCTTAAAATAAAGTGGTGATCCTAACTGACCTAAGATAGTGCATTTTTACTAGGATTAAATGTCAGGAATTGTGAAAAACTGAGTTTAAATGTATTTGGCTAAGGTGTGTGTAAACTTCAGACTTCAACTGCATGTGAGCTAGATAGACAAGACCGCGGTCATTGTCTTCACCCAGATCTTTTTCATCTTTCTCCTTTTGTTTTTAGTCATGAGGTCATACTCTTCAGCACTTTATCCACGGTGAGGGGATGTGGGACCGTGGATCACTTACATGGTCAGTTACAGTTTGGGTCTAGAGCGGTCATCCCTCTCTTCAAAGGGGGAGACACTCTAGTCCCAAACTGCAACAGACCGATATCTATCCTACCTTGCCTTTCCAAGGTCTTCGAAAGTTAACAAACAGATCAACCATTTCGAATCCCACCGTACCTTCTCCGCTATGCAATCTGGATTCCAAGCTGGTCATGGGTGCACCTCAGCCACGCTCAAGGTCCTAAACGATATCATAACCGCCATCGATAGGAGACAATACTGTGCAGCTGTATTCATCGACCTGGCCAAGGTTTTCGACTCTGCCAATCACCACATTCTTATCAGCAGACTCAACAGGCTTGGTTTCTCAAATGACTGCCTCGCCTGGTTCACCAACTACTTCTCAGACAGAGTTCAGTGTGTAAAATCGGAGGGCCTGTTGTCCGGACCTCGGGCAGTCTCTATGGGGGTGCTACAGGGTTCAATTCTCGGGCTGACTCTTTTCTCTGTATACATCAATGATGTCGCTCTTGCTGCTGGTGAGTCTCTGATCCACCTCTACGCAGACGACACCATTCTGTATACTTCTGGCCCTTCTTTGGACACTGTGTTAACTAACCTCCAGACGAGCTTCAATGCCATACAACTCTCCTTCCGTGGCCTCCAACTGCTCTTAAATGCAAGTAAAACTAAATGCATGCTCGCTGCCAGTACCCGCCCGCCCGTCCAGCATCACTACTCTGGACGGTTCCGACTTAGAATATGTGGACAACTACAAATACCTAGATGTCTGGTTAGACTGTGAACTCTCCTTCCAGACTCACATTAAGCATCTCCAATCCAAAATTAAACATAGAATCGGCTTCCTATTTCACAACAAAACATCCTTCACTCATGCTGCCAAACATACCCTCGTAAAACTGACTATCCTGCCAATCCGTGACTTCGGCGATGTCATTTACAAAATAGCCTCCAACACTCTACTCAGCAAATTGGATGCAGTCTATCACAGTGTCATCCGTTTTGTCACCAAAGCCCCATACACTCCCCACCACTGCAATCTATATGCTCTCGTTGGCTGGCCCTCGCTTCATATTTGTCACCAAACCCGCTGGCCAGGTCATCTATAAGTCTTTGCTAGGTAAAGCCCTGCCTTATCTCAGCTCACTGGTCACCATAGCAGCACCCACCCGTAACACACGCTCCAGCAGGTATATTTCACTGGTCACCCCCAAACACAATTCCTCTTTTGGCAGCCTTTCCTTCCAGTTCTCTGCTGCCAATGACTGGAACGAATTGCAAAAATCACTGAAGCTGGAGACTCATATCTCCCTCCCTAACTTTAAGCACCAGCTGTCAGAGCAGCTCACAGATCACTGCACCTGTACATAGCCCATCTGTTAATAGCCCATCCAACTACCTCATCCCCATACTGTTATTTATCCTTTGAACTCCAGCATCTCTACTTGCACATTCATTTTCTGCACATCTACCACTTTCAGTGTTTAATTGCTAAATTGTAATTATTTCGCCACAATGGCCTATTTATTGCATTACCCCCCTTATCTTACCTCATTTGCACACACTGTATATACAGTGCCTTGCGAAAGTATTCGGCCCCCTTGAACTTTGCGACCTTTTGCCACATTTCAGGCTTCAAACATAAAGATATAAAACTGTATTTTTTTGTGAAGAATCAACAACAAGTGGGACACAATCATGAAGTGGAACGACATTTATTGGATATTTCAAACTTTTTTAACAAATCAAAAGCTGAAAAATTGGGCGTGCAAAATTATTCAGCCCCCTCAAGTTAATACTTTGTAGCGCCACCTTTTGCTGCGATTACAGCTGTAAGTCGCTTGGGGTATGTCTCTATCAGTTTTGCACATCGAGAGACTGACATTTTTTCCCATTCCTCCTTGCAAAACAGCTCGAGCTCAGTGAAATTGGATGGAGAGCATTTGTGAACAGCAGTTTTCAGTTCTTTCCACAGATTCTCGATTGGATTCAGGTCTGGACTTTGACTTGGCCATTCTAACACCTGGATATGTTTATTTTTGAACCATTCCATTGTAGATTTTGCTTTATGTTTTGGATCATTGTCTTGTTGGAAGACAAATCTCCTTCCCAGTCTCAGGTCTTTTGCAGACTCCATCAGGTTTTCTTCCAGAATGGTTCTGTATTTGGCTCAATCCATCTTCCCATCAATTTTAACCATCTTCCCTGTCCCTGCTGAAGAAAAGCAGGCCCAAACCATGATGCTTCCACCACCATGTTTGACAGTGGGGATGGTGTGTTCAGCTGTGTTGCTTTTACGCCAAACATAACATTTTGCATTGTTGCCAAAAAGTTCAATTTTGGTTTCATCTGACCAGAGCACCTTCTTCCACATGTTTGGTGTGTCTCCCAGGTGGCTTGTGGCAAACTTTAAACTACACTTTTTATGGATATCTTTAAGAAATGGCTTTCTTCTTGCCACTCTTCCATAAAGGCCAGATTTGTGCAAAATACGACTGATTGTTGTCCTATGGACAGAGTCTCCCACCTCAGCGGTAGATCTCTGCAGTTCACCCAGAGTGATCATGGGCCTCTTGGCTGCATCTCTGATCAGTCTTCTCCTTGTATGAGCTGAAGGTTTAGAGGGACGGCCAGGTCTTGGTAGATTTGCAGTGGTCTGATACTCCTTCCATTTCAATATTATCGCTTGCACAGTGCTCCTTGGGATGTTTAAAGCTTGGGAAATCTTTTTGTATCCAAATCCGGCTGTAAACTTCTTCACAACAGTATCTCGGACCTGCCTGGTGTGTTCCTTGTTCTTCATGATGCTCTCTGCGCTTTTAACGGACCTCTGAGACTATCACAGTGCAGGTGCATTTATACGGAGACTTGATTACACACAGGTGGATTGTATTTATCATCATTAGTCATTTAGGTCAACATCGGATCATTCAGAGATCCTCACTGACCTTCTGGAGAGAGTTTGCTGCACTGAAAGTAAAGGGCCTGAATAATTTTGCACGCCCAATTTTTCAGTTTTTGATTTGTTAAAAAAGTTTGAAATATCCAATAAATGTTGTTCCACTTCATGATTGTGTCCCACTTGTTGTTGATTCTTCACAAAAAACTACAGTTTTATATCTTTATGTTTGAAGCCTGAAATGTGGCAAAAGGTCGCAAAGTTCAAGGGGGCCGAATACTTTCGCAAGGCACTGTATACTTTTTTCTACTGTGTTATTGACTGTATGTTTGTTTATTCCATGTGTAGCTCTGTGTTATTGTTTGTGTTACACTGCTTTGCATTATCTTGGCCAGGTCGCAGTTGTAAATGAGAACTTGTTCTCAACCAGCCTACCTGGTTAAATAAAGGTGAAATAAAAAAAAATGAATGACAGGCAATCCCAGCTATTCAAGGTGTTCATTCATAACACATGCACAAAATAACTCAGCAATTGAGTGCAAAGGGGAGTTTGGACTGTGGGTTAGAAGTCGTAAGTTGTGTGTGTGTCTGAGACAGACGAGGAGGAGAGAGTGTGTGTGTTCATGCGTGTACTCACCGGACCCTCTGACAGGGCACATCTCAGGGATCTGTCCAGAAGCCCAGCAGCGGCCCGTGTCACAGCAGCACTGCATCTTGGTATACTGGCCCTGCAGGTCACCTGCACAGCGCCCACTCGCTAGCGCTGAGAAACACGTGCCCACACGCTGGTCTGAGGGAGGAGAGGATGGAGGGAGAAGGAAGAGAGAAAGAGAGTTGGGAAGAGAGGTCAGTTTGCTTCAGGGTGAGTCACTCAAATCGCTCATGATGTTGTAATCACGTTTGACTTCCAGGTCATGTAGAACATCTCATGTTAGGCAGACCATGTTATAATGCATAATTTACAATACTGTAAATACTCTGGTGACAAGGTACAGTGAGGGAAAAAAGTATTTGATCCCCTGCTGATTTTGTAAGTTTGCCCACTGACAAAGAAATGATCTGTCTATAATTTTAATGGTAGGTTTATTTGAACAGTGAGAGACAGAATAAGAACAACAAAAAGCATGTCAAAAATGTTATAAATTGGTTTGCATTTTAATGAGGGAAATAAGTATTTGACTCCTCTGCAAAACATGACTTAGTACTTGGTGGCAAAACCCTTGTTGGCAATCACAGAGGTCAGGCGTTTCTTGTAGTTGGCCACCAGGTTTGCACACATCTCAGGAGGGATTTTGTCCCACTCCTCTTTGCAGATCTTCTCCAAGTCATTAAGGTTTCGAGGCTGACATTTGGCAACTCGAACCTTCAGCTCCCTCCACAGATTTTCTATGGGATTAAGGTCTGGAGACTGGATAGGCCACTCCAGGACCTTAATGTGCTTCTTCTTGAGCCACTCCTTTGTTGACTTGGCCGTATGTTTTGGGTCATTGTCATACTGGAATACCCATCCACGACCCATTTTCAATGCCCTGGCCGAGGGAAGGTTCTCACCCAATATTTGACGGTATCCATCGTCCATCCCCGTCCATCGTCCCTTTGATGCGGTGAAGTTGTCCTGTGCCCTTAGCAGAAAAACACCCCCAAAGCATAATGTTTCCACCTCCATGTTTGACGGTGGGGATGGTGTTCTTGGGGCCATAGGCAGCATTCCTCCTCCTCCAAACACTTTGAGTTGAGCTCCATTTTGGTCTCATCTGACCTCAACACTTTCACCCAGTTGTCCTCTGAATCATTCAGATGTTCATTGGCAAACTTCAGACAGGCATGTATATGTGCTTTCTTGAGCAGGGGGACCTTGCGGGTGCTGCAGGATTTCAGTCCTTCATGGCGTAGTGTGTTACCAATTGTTTTCTTGGTGACTATGGTCCCAGCTGCCTTGAGATCATTGACAAGATCCTCCCGTGTAGTTCTGGGCTGATTCCTCACCGTTCTCATGATCATTGCAACTCCGCAAGGTGAGATCTTGCATAGAGCCCCAGGCCGAGGGAGATTGACAGTTCTTTTGTGTTTCTTCCATTTGCGAATAATCGCACCAACTGTTGTCCAAGCTGCTTGGCGATGGTCTTGTAGCCCATTCCAGCCTTGTGTAGGTCTACAACCTTGTCCCTGACATCCTTGGAGAGCTCTTTGGTCTTGGCCATGGTGGAGAGTTTGGAATCTGATTGATTGATTGCTTCTGTGGACAGGTGTCTTTTATTCAGGTAACAAGCTGAGATTAGGAGCACTCCCATTACCTGTATAAAAGACACCTGGGAGCCAGAAATCTTTCTGATTGAGAGGGGGTCAAATACTTATTTCCCTCATTAAAATGCAAATCAATGTATAACATTTTTGACATTAGTTTTTCTGGATTTTTGTTGTTGTTATTCTGTCTCTCACTGTTAAAATTAACCTACCATTAAAATTATAGACTGATCATTTCTTTGTCAGTGGGCAAAATGGTACAAAATCAGCAGGGGATCAAATAATTTTTTCCCTCACTGTATAAACCCAGCTTCTTCTGGGTCACAGTGTACGATTGTGACGGGAAACAAGGGTTTGTACATTCTTCAGGATCACAAGACAATGCAAAAGCTTTTAGCACAAAAAAGCTTGACAATCACCTCCCTTCCACAAAGATGGTACGCAATTGGGAGTAGGGATGGAGTTGTGGCTCCTCCGGCCCTGAGGAGAGGTTACAACTAACAGCCGTCCCTCAGGTCATGGTCAGTAGGCTGGGGGAGGAAGGGGGAGGGAAAGGGTGTGTTCGGGTAGGTGGAGAAGAAGTGAGGGTCCCTTGGTGCATGCGTGTGTTTGTGTGTGTAATGCAGATGAAAGTGTAGGTGGAAAGACAGAAGTAGACAGGGGAAAGAGGGAGTGTTGTGGAAATATACAAAAGTAGACATCCTATGCTGTTGTTTGGGTCTGCGGTTCAGCCTGGATTTCTCCCTAAGGGGTAACTCTGCAGAGAGGTCGGCAGTATGATAAGGGAGTATAAGCAAATTTGCAAAATGGTTTGAACAAGTGTGTTGTTATGCTCTTTGACATTTGTCTTAGAAATGTTGGTATTAAGAAAATTGGGAATGTAATAATTTGTCACACGGTGAATAAATCGTCTGAAATTCCAGAATCAGGAATGTCTTAAACTGTTGTTTTGTTCTGTCCTCTCTCGAAGTTATGGCGATAGTGACTACAGGTATCTTGATGTATGGAAGAAATAAAATGACGAGAACAGCGTGAACTTCACCCCCCCCTAACTGGCTGAAGACAGGACCTTGTTCTTCACCACTTCTACCGTGAGACCTGAGTCCGAGCCAGCAACCTGTACACAGCATCCAGTCGAAGCTATCAACTGCCTTTTCCCTCATGCCTTTTCTCTCAGGAGTGCGACATGAGTCCAGGTGGCGTGAGCATGGAGAGAGATCCCGTCCACACTTCTCTCATGCTGCTGGTGAACTGGTAGGAAAATGGACAAAGACATAATGGACTGTGGCGGCTCAGGTGAGAGACATTATCAAGGGCCATCCACTTTGAACGTGTGCCGTTGGGAGGACGAACTGCAACACTTTCTGAAGAGAAACATGAAGAAACGCCAGAAGAAGAGTGCCCGGAAGGAGGGGGGTGATCAACTGTGCCTGTAAATTAATTTAGGGTTGCTCTAAACTGTTTATTTGGGGTATCACGTTGATATTGGAGGTTTACACACTGGGAAGCTTATTGCAATTTGGATTGAAATGCATTGAGATACCGATCTGTCATTAACATACCACTGGCGACAGTAAAACAGGGACAAACGGGGGCTGTAATGAGAACAGTTATTACTGATAACATATGGTCCGGTCCCCCTGTTAGTAAATGTACATTCTAACCGTATCGGTGTGTGCTAAGTTTAGGGTCTTGAATTTGAGTGATAGACTCAACGTGGAGCACTGAAGACTGTCGTTCTAAATGTGGGTTGTATAACCATGATGGGGACATTGATAGTAGGGGTTTTGTTTTACCATGTTATCAGAATTCTAATGTCAAAGCGCATCAATACATATAGCTTTCTGGATGATAGAGTACAATTGACTTACGCATGTTTTAGTATGCTTATAACTATACAAGTGGACTAGCAGTAGTGACTAATATGTTTTGGGTTAGATGGAATGATTTATGTGCAAACGTTTTTGTAACAGGAGGCTAAGTACATACAGGGAATGTATTTGAGACAGAATGTTTGCATAAGGGTGTTAGCTGCAGAGATAGTGTTGTGATTTCAGACACTATTGTCAACTTTCAGTGAGGAGTTGAAAGAATAGCCACAGATCCCTGTGTACCGGAGGCCACCTCACCAGAAGGGCAGTTCGCTGTAGTAGTAGCATCATATCTCCGGCAGAGGGTGCCAAATGATAGGTGACCATGGCTGTACATTCACACCCCGGGGTGTGGGTAACTTGACTATTGTCGTGGAACATCTGAAAGAGCTCAGCGGTGATCGCGCAAACGAACACCAATCAGACAACGATTGGAATCCGTTTGGATGGGTTCAGTCATTGTTTGGTGTTATGGGAGATACAATATTTCATTGGTTGATTTATGGCTTAGTTATCTTTTTTTTTAAAAAATGCTTATTCTAACTTATGTTAAGAAATTGTGTAGCAAAACCGTTGACACTATTCCCACCATGCCATTACTGACCCCTGAACCCAATTTACTTTCCTATGCCTGATTACATGCCTGATGAAGACGGTGATAATCCATAACACCAAGGTAAAAACATTGAGTTAATTTTGCAGCATGTTCATAAGCCATGCACACGATGCGGGTCATGTAAATGGTGCTCACATGGTAATGTAGACAGTGTCAACGAGGCGGGTCATGTAAATGGTGCTCACATGGTAATGTAGACAGTGTCAACGAGGCGGGTCATGTAAATGGTGCTCACATGGTAATGTAGACAGTGTCAACGAGGCGGGTCATGTAAATGGTGCTCACATGGTAATGTAGACAGCGTCAACGAGGCGATTCGATTCAAATCAAACCAAATTTTATTTGTCACATCCTCCGAATGCAACACCTTACAGTGTAATGATTGCCTTGTGTCTGGGGATGAAGCGTGTACTGATGTTTAATTCCTGTTCCTTTCCCCTTTCTGAGAGTGAATTGCACTATGTGAAGGTTTGAAACTCAATGACAACGGAGGTCATTTACAACTGTAATCTGCTAAGTGTAAGAAAGTCTTTCCTTTTCCCTCTTTCCAAATCATGTTAATGTTTGTTTGATGAAAATGCTTTTTTTTCTCCATTAGGTTGAGACTTAGTCTCAAAAGGGAGTAAATGTTTTGGAAAATTACACAATTAGACATAATATGCTGTTTTTACCATTGTCCATTGTTATATGCAAGTGTTTTTTTTTCTGATGCAGGCTTGTTGTCTTGTGTCTTAGTTATATGTCTGGGCGTACAGATAAGAGCCGGGTGCGACCTCAGTATGTGACATCCCGCTTGTACTATCTGCAGGAACTCCTCTGTGTGGAAACTTGCAGGAAGGAACAGACAATGGTGGCAAAGTCAGCTATCTTAATCTACACAGACAAGCTAAACACCTTTTATACACTATGTTCCCCACCCCTGTTTGCACACATCTGCTAACTGCCACAGAGACAAAGAGGTTTGACTTTTCTATAAAAGCTTAGAGCCAACTCTGTTCGTTGGGCCTTAACTATGCACTGTTGAAGTGCATAGTTAATTACTCCATTTTTGCAAATCTTATCATAAAGTTGTTGTTTGAAGATTCTGCAGTCTTTTCCCTTCGAACAGATCAAATCCCCTACAGGAGGGAGACGTGCAAGTCGATTAACTTGTCTAATGAGCTAGCAGTCCGGAATTAATCAGTTCCATGTGGAGCAATCCTGGACAATTATATTGGACATGAGAAGCTCTGTGTCTGGAGCTTATAGACTTGCACTTTAAACAGCCCAACTTCCCCTCCCTCCTTCCCAAGGGACCAACCCAGCTGGGGGCAGAATTGTGGGGCGGTGAGGGGTGGGTGGGAACAGGCCATTAGAGGGAAGGAGAGTGGGTGAGGGAACGGAATGGAAGGGAGGGCGGTGATGGGGATGATGATGACTTAAATTGGAACCAGACCCGTAGCTAGCTAGCTAGCTAGCCTTTACAGAACAGCACAACTGCATGCTTTCTTTTATACAGACTGGGTTTTCACAATGCGACGGATGAGGCATTAGGGCTGATTAGTGTCGGGCTCAACAGGTCCCTCCGGTCTGCTTCTCCACGCTACGCTGTCCCAGAATAACGCCAGCCCAGGGCCAGGGGAGGCATGCAAGAAATCAGCTCGGCTAGAGCCGACATTCCTGGACCTGGAGCCCCTCGCTCACCTCATGTGTAGCTTCTTAGTCTACCTCCACTCGCAAAACGCACCCAAGCAAACAGGGCCGAGTCGGTCGACTCACACAGGGGAGCCAGCCACAGCATGGGTCTGGCTGGAGCCGAGGATATACGGCGGGATGTGTCAATGTGTCAGACAGGGCCTGAAATCACAGCTCTCTTTTATTTGTTCCTGGGGACTCAGTTCACCGGGTTACACTAGACAGATGGATGGGCACTCTGGGTGAGAAAGAGAAAACGGGGTAAGACAAAAAGGTGCATGGAGGGGAGAGGGAGAAAGCAAGAGAGCGAGGGGGCAGAGAAAGAAAGAGAGGGGGATGGGAGGAATGTTAGCAGAAAGAAATATCTCCAGTGTGACCCAGTAGAGTCCAGTCTCTCCTCAATCTCCCCCTGACGAGAGAGAGAGAGAGACAGAGAGAGAGAGAGAGAGAGAGAGAGAGAGAGAGAGAGAGAGAGAGAGAGAGAGAGAGAGAGAGAGAGAGAGAGAGAGAGAGAGATGGTGGGGGGGACAAAAACGAAGGAGTCTACTGGGTCAAATAAGAGAGAATTGGGGGAAGACAGAGAGATAGAAGTGAGATGAGAGAGAGAGAGAGCGAGCGAGAGGGAGCGAGAAAGAGAGGGAGTCTACTGGGTCAAAGAGTAGAGCAGGCTGGGAAAGACAGCAAAGACAGATGAGAAAGCGATCCAGAGCAATAGAGTCTTGGTCAAAGTGAAGTGAGAGCAAGAGACCCAGTTTAACTTGTTGAACCATCCCATATGTCTCCCTCTCCACCCGCCACCACCCCCCTGTTCCTACCTCAGTGGACCGTCATTTTCCACACGCATGTTCCCAATCAGGCTACGCTTCCCTCTCCCTTCCCCTTGTCCCTCTCGCCCACTCCTCTACCCCTTTGTTCCGGCACTGAACAACAGAGAACGGGGATAGTTTGGATAGTTTTCTCCTCTCTCCTCCCCCTCTCTTTCTCCCCTCTTCTCTGGCTCGTCTTGCTTGTTGTCGTGGTGGTGTCAGCTTTGTTCCCCTGCAGGCCTCTAAGTGAGTACAGATGCTTTCTACCTTGAGGCTAAACAATCTGCCACACGACCAGGCCAGGCAGAACAGAAAAGAACAGAGGGCTCCTTGTGAGATCATTGTTGACACTGTTCATTGTTCGCTTGGCATTTTCACCCGGTTTCCCTTTATTAGCCAAAAGACAACAAACAAGTACAGCAGGGATATTCAGCAGATGATGGAAAATGGATCGCGTGCCAACGTGAGAGGAGGGCCAACAAAACTTTGACCCAGGAGAGAATTTGAATACCGCGTTCTCCTGTCTAGTAGACTTTGGGGCGCACGACTATTAAAGCAATCAAGTGGTTCTACTTGGCTAGGAGAGGGACCGTGAGTGTAGGAGAGTTGTTGGACTCCCAATCGAAAGTTGTTCGAAAGCAACAGGGCCAGCTCTCTGGCGGCCATTTTGAGATGAGCTGCCAGAGATTGCATGCGCTCTACATTAACACCTGGTAGTGTTTCAGGGTGTGAGTCAGAGAGGTGCTAATGCTAACTGTAATTACAGCAGTCAAGGCCGACCTGCTTGAGTCATCAGAACACTAGTCACAGGAAGGGATGGAGGGAGACAGAGAGGACGGAGGCAGGGATACGTCCAGATGTGAACAGTCAGTGGCTAACAAGAGGGTGAAGGAGGGAGGGGTGTGTGCTGGGGGGGGGGGCAGCGGTAACTCACCTACACATCTGGCACCGTCAGTGCTGGTGATGTAACCACGGGGACAGGTGCAGACGTAGCTGCCGGCTGTGTTGGTGCATTCACCTCCGTCACAAACACCTGGGTTAGTGCTGCACTCGTCAATATCTGAAACGCACACACAAACAATTAGATCATTGGAGTTAGAGAAAACACTGAGCTTCATGATGGTCATACACTCACCATACACACGCGGTAACTCAAAACCCCTATCACGGGCATTATTTGGAAGAAATCCTTTACCTCGATAACAGCTGCTCAAAGTATTTGGATCCATGTCAAATATTTGAAGAAGTGGACAATATTTCATCTGTCAAATACACGAGGACCTCAAATAATAACTGCTAGTAACTCTAAATACAAGAGCAGGAACAACTGCTATACTGATTGAAAACAAATGGTTCTAAAAGGGTTCTTTGGCTGTCCCAATAGGAGAACCCTTTTTGATTCCAGTTAGAACCCTTCTGGGTTCCATGTAGAACCCTTGTGGAAAGGGTTCTACATGGAACACAAAAGGGTTCTACCTGGAACCCTAAAGGGTTCTTCAAAGGGTTGTCCAATGGGGACAGCCGAAGAACCCTTTTAGGTTCTAGATAGCACCTTTCTTTCTAAGAGTGTACTAGACACAGTCAAGCCAACCTGAGTGGAGGTCTGAAGTCTACAAAAGGAAGAGGCGGTCATATGGAAAATCTCTGGGATTGTGTTCCGTCAAAGACTCATGACTTTATTTCACGCTGGTCTACACTTAACAATGTTCAACATACCTCAGTGGACTTCATAACTGTGGTGGATTTCAAGAGGTCTAAATGGTTAGAGTTTCCCACACACACATCATGGGAATACTTCAGCTGCCCCGGAGAGACTATGGTCAGGGTCAGTCTGTCCTATCTGGTATAATTCTCCTGTCTTATCTGGTGTCCTGTGTGAACTTAAGTATGCTGCCTTTAAGTCTCTCCCTCTCTCTCTCCCTCTCCCGGTGGACCTGAGCCCTAGGACCATGCCACAGGACTGGCTGTCCCTGTCCCCAGTCCACCTGGTTGTGCTGCTGATCCAGTTTCTGCTGTTCTGCCTGAGGCTATGGAACCCTGACCTGTTCACCGGACCTGCTACCTTGTCCCGTACCTGCTGTTTGACCCTCTCCCCCTCCCTTTCTCTCTCTCTCTCTCTCTCTCTATCACACCTGTTGTCTCAATCTCTGAATGTTTGGCTATGAAAAGCCAATTGACATTTTACTCCTGAGGTGCTGACCTGTTGCACCCTCTATAACCACTGTGATTATTAGCTGACCTGTTGCACCCTCTATAACCACTGTGATTATTAGCTGACCTGTTGCACCCTCTATAACCACTGTGATTATTAGCTGACCTGTTGCACCCTCTATAACCACTGTGATTATTAGCTGACCTGTTGCACCCTCTATAACCACTGTGATTATTAGCTGACCTGTTGCACCCTCTATAACCACTGTGATTATTAGCTGACCTGTTGCACCCTCTATAACCACTGTGATTATTAGCTGACCCTGCTGGTCATCAATGAACGTTTGCAACGCTTGAAAAAGAGAAGACACCTGTACCATGTCAGAAATAGAGTTGAAATATATAACATGTATATAATATATAATAATATATAAAATGTATAACATTTGAGTTCGCATCCCAATATTAGACTTATATATATATATAAATCACAGAAGACTGAAATATAATAAAAGTTTGACACAGAAACACTGGATTTTCGGCAGCTAAAATATGAATAACATTCCACCCATAAGGCCACTAGATAATTTGACTGCAGGAAAGGGCTACTGGCCATGTACTCTTATAATCTCTACCGGGAACTGTCAGAAGAGGACTGGCTACCCATCAGAGCCTGGTTCCTATCTAGGTTTCTTCCTTGGTTTCAACAATGATCAAATTAAGATCCTACATCTGTACACTAAACCTGGGAGTCAGCAGTATATAGCTAGTGTGTATGAATATATATATATATATATATAAATAAAAGAGAGAGAGAGAGAGAGAGAGAGAGAGAGAGAGAGAGAGAGAGAGAGAGAGAGAGAGAGAGAGAGAGAGAGCGAGAGAGAGAGAGTGTGTGTGTGTGTGTGTGTGTATGTGTACTTGGCACGGTCCAGTCTATCGTGTGGTGTATTACAGTATATGATGGTGAGAGTGAAGTGAGGCTCCAGAAGGCATTGGGTTTATATGCTGTGTTACGCTTATTTATACACATATATAATTACCCTTTTGGTCAAATTACAGTATGCGTGTGTTTATAGCGCGGTGTGTGAGAGGCGGGCCCCTAAATGTGTGTGTGCGCAGTCGGTCGGTATGCATTAGTGGTGTGTGTGGTGTGTGTTGGCAGTGGGTAAGCATTAATGCTGTCTATGGGGCAGTGTGTGTGTGTGTGTTTTGTAATGACGCACACAGTGGGAAGTTAAGAGGCACTGGGTCCCCTGCTGACTATTGTCAGACTGCTTTGGTGAAAGGTTCTTCTCAAGTCATAAAAGAGCAGCAAAATAAACGTGGTGTCAGCATTCCCCCGGAATAGGACCAGACTTTACACAGCTCAGACATGGAGCGCTGTGTGTGTTTAGGGAAATGTCTGCCACCTGGATAAATGACCACTGTTCAATCATCAAAGTGTGTGTTGTGAGACTGTGTTTGTGTGCGAGAGAAAGTATGTATGCATTGTGTATATGTATGAGTGAGTGTGTATGTGTGTGCGCGTGTGTATAGTACAGGTGTGTGTGAGTGTGTGTAAGAGTTTGTCTGCATGTATAGTATGTGTAGTGTGTATAGTGAGTGTGGGTCTACAAGTGTCAGACGCTACGGGGAGGTCCGTGTATATAACGCTGAAGTCATCTCTGCTCTGTAAGTGTTTCTTTGTGCTAGCGCTAACAGCTGGCCCTGTGCCAGGCGACTGTATTTATGGAAGGAAAATGGGGGGCAAAAGAAAGAAGGAGAGAAAAAAGAACGAGTGCGAAACACGACTGGAGCGAAAGGAGCTATGAAATCAGGTAGGCTGCTTTGGCAAAGAAGAGCTACCTCCCAGACATGTTAACAGCTCCAAGGCTGGCTCCACTAGAATATGACGCCATGTTTGTGCATAAACTTGGAGGGCATTTTGAAACCCATTTTCCTTTGGAATACTGATGGTGGTCGGTGATGTCATAAGTGAACAAAATGGGGTTTGAATCTCGCAATCTCAGAGCTGTGCTATTTGAGGTATCTGGGTATTTATAGTTATGGATGGTTCAACTTTGTATTCTCTACCCTTTAATTAAATACTTGATGTTTTGAGACTAAAAACGGACTCTGCCCCAATTAAGCTCTAAAACAATGTTACCTAAATGCATCCACCATCCAGCCCCCACCGTGGCCCAAACAAAGCCCAGCGACGGAGCCTCAAGCCTGGGGCTGATCCACTACTGTCTCCAATTGTCCTGTAATTAGTTAACCTCCGAGGATCTCCACCCCCACACGCTGCCTCTCATCCCACCAGGCTTCAAAGACTAAAGGGCACAGGACACCTCTCCTGCTCTAGTCCAACCAACAGGCCTCTAGCACCATAGGGATGCTGCGGCACAATCCGATTTCATTGGGACTGTGATAGGACAGCAGTGTCTATGTGTGTGTCTGTGTGAGTGCATGAAAGCATGCCTGTCTCTGTGTCAGAGTGAGAGAGAGAGAGAGAGAGTGAGTGTATGTGTGTGTGAATCCTTCCCTCATCACATGACCAGCTAATTAGAGGCTCCTCCGGGTATATGAGTGTTTCCAACCCTTCATTAACCCTCAGGGTCTACTGATGTCTAACAGCTGAGCTCTCTCTCTCTCTATAGCTGTCACTGGACACCCAGGCGCCGTTCAAATCCTCTTCAAATGCACCCTTTCATCCTTCTTTATGTGTGTGTACGTTTCCATACCAGAGACTTGATAACCACAGAAGCCAATAGCCACAGTACTAAAAAAAAAAAAACTGCTAACAAAACCCTGGCAAAAAAAACTCAACAATGGATCTACGCTCGCAATTCAAAATCAAATTCTTAACTGAGGCATTGAGTTCACTTAGCTAAGCCTACTTTAATTCATGGCCAATGTGTTTTCCATTACACCAACTCATTGTTATACATTCCTATTTCTTATAAAAGGTGCATAACATAACATCACCACAGAGGGTCTGTGGACTGTGTGTGTGTGACTCACCTTCACACTTGTGGCTGGTGTCACTCTGGCGGTGGCCCGCAGGACATTTACACTCATAGGAGCCCACTGTGTTGATGCAATTACCTCCTGCACACAGCCCCGGGATGGCCTGGCACTCATCCACATCTACAGGGGGACAAGAGGGTGAAAGGAGGGAGAGAGAGAGAGAATGTAGACCATCAGCACAAATAAGCAGCGCCTTAACAGGCGTTGCTTTAAGAGATGCATTTTAAATACTCTGTTTACTCTTAATGAGCTAAGAATCTCCCAAAGCTTTGCTGCCCACTAACCTTGAATCAGATGGAGTCTATAAATGTGTGTGAATGAATTTGGATTTTACACTCTCTGATTTACAGCACCTTAGCCTTTAAAGTGAAGTAGGCTGGGCGCATACATTACATTACAATAATCAATCATGAGAAGACTTATGGCTAAAATATTTTTTTAAATCCTGAGCTTTCAGTCCCGTATTAAAACCTGTTGAAAGGGGCGAAGCAGGAAAGAACAGAGGATATCTTGGCACCGCCACCTAGGAACCAAGATGACTCCTGACTGCAGCACTTGCTTGAGGAAGTGAGTGGGTTCATGTATATTTCCCCATCATGCCATGAGTAACTAGGATGGTGCTGTGAGCGTAGGGCTCTGATTGGACAGTGAACACAGTAACCAGGAAGCATGACATGTCTTCTTTAGTCGTTAAAGAGAGGGAGGAGTCATTTATCACCTCATCTTCCTCCCTCTTCCCAGAGAATAAGAGCTAAAGAGAGAGGCCCGACTCGTCTCCCTCCACCAGGTGACTTGGACTTGTTGTGTGGAGGTCAATGAGTGTCGGATTTGTTCAACAACAAAAATGTATGGCTTATTTTCTATGTGAGGTTCATATATTTGATTGAATCGAAGTTGCATAATGCTTAGGTTTTTACGAGTGTACTGATGTAAGTAGGACAAACGACAGAAAAAAACACTTCATATTGGAGATGGCTATGCATATTCATTGCATGAGGCTCGTAGCATAGCATCTCCTCATTGAATACAGGCGGTTGACGTCAACAACCCCATCGAATATTCAAAAAAGTATCAAAATAATTAGATCTATTCACCAGTCATAGAAAGGATAGGCGGGAGCTTGACAGGCTACTGTGCCTCTTTGTGCACAACGACTGCCATTGTTAGGGCGGAGAGACATGTATATCTTGTTAGTATATCCATAATCTTTGCTCTTCCCCTCTTCACACATTTACACTTCATTAGCTCACAGTCTGGCCATGCTGGCAAGAGAGAGGTGTTGGTGTTTCGTCATCTTCAGTGGAAACACATTGACTCAGACCCCTCAGATCGTTAGCGTGCCTAAAGAGGGTTCGTCTGGTCCGGGTGTGTGAATGTGTGCCGAGACTGGTATTTGTCTGGATGGTATGAAAACATAGTCAAGTGTAGAATCTCAATTGCATACTCCTCGCATCCTCATCTCATTCTCAAAACACATTGGATGAAAAAGCCAGAGTTTCCTCCCCTCGGCCCTTTTCCTCCAATGGGTTTAGAGAAAGAGACGAGGAAAGAGGACGTGATGACTATGCAATTGAGATCTTCCCAAAGAAACACACAGACGTCCAGACACACACACCCGATCATCCAGCTCTGTGAGAGGGAAGTTGGCACGCCTTGCCAGTACCCAGCCAAGCAGCCAAGATTAATACCGCCCTCTCTCTCTCACACACACACACACCCAGCCTGTTTCTAATCATGCGCATATATTTTACCTCTGTTCCCTTTTAACAAAGCCTGAAAATGTGCTCACGTGTTGAGGACCATCCAAATCCATGACGCCTGGAATGCTATCCTTACATTGGGATTCATGTGCATGTGTGCTTTGAACTGATTCCAACAGGACTTTGCTCAGGGGCTTTTTGGCGACCAGTCAAAGGTTTTTATTACACATGTACTCATTAAAGGGTTTTCCTTATTTAAAAAAATATATTCTACATTGTAGAATAATAGTGAAGACATCAAAACGATGAAATAACACATATGGAACCAAGTAGTAACCCAAAAAGTTTTAAACAAATCAAAATATACTTGAGATTGTTCAAAGTAGCCACCCTTTGCCTTGATGACAGCTTTGCACACTCTTGGCATTCTCTCAACCAGCTTCATGAGGAATGCTTTTCCAACAGTCTTGAAGGAGTTCCCACATATGCTGAGCACTTGTTGGCTGCTTTTCCTTTTCCAACTCATCCCAAACCACCTCAATTGGGTTGAGGTCAGGTGATTGTGGAGGCCAGGTTCTCTGATGCAGCACTCCATCACTCTCCTTCTTGGTCAAATAGCCTTTACACAGCCTGGAGGTGTGTTTTGGGTCATTGTCCTGTTGAAAAACAAATTTTGGGACCACTAAGTGCAAACCAGATGGGATGGCGTATCGTTGCACCATGCTGGTTAAGTGTGACTTGAATTCTAAATGAATCACCAACAGTCACCAGCAAAGCACCCCCACACCATCACCCTTCCTCCACAAATGCGGAGATCATCCTTTCATCTACTCTGCGTCTCACAAAGACACTGCAGCTGAAACCCAAAATCTCAAGTTTGGACAGATTTCCACTGGTCTAATGTCCATTGCTCATGTTTCTTGGCCCAAGCAAGTCTCTTCTTCTTATTGGTGTCCTTTAGTAGTGGTTTCTTTGCAGCACTTCGACCATGAAGGCCTGATTCACGCAGTCTCCTTTGAACAGTTGATGTTGAGATGTGTCTGTTACTTGAACTCTGTGAAGCATTTATTTGGGATGCAATCTGAGGTGCAGTTAACTCTAATGAACTTATCCTCTGCAGCAAAGGTAACTGTCACGCCCTCACCTGTTTCCATTAGTCCGGTGTATTTAACCCTGTGTTTCCTGTCTCTCTGTGCCAGTTCGTCTTGTTTTGCCAAGTCAACCAGCGATTTTTCCTAGCTCCTATTTTTCCCAGTCTCTGTATTTTCCTAGTGCTCCTGGATTTGACCCTTGCCTGTCCTGATGTCGAATCCGCCTGCCTGACCACTCTGCCTGTCCTGACCTCGAGCCTGCCTATCGCCTGGTACTGTTTGGACTCTGACCTGGTTTTTGAACTCTCGCCTGTCCCCGACCTGCCTTTTGCCTACCCCTTTTGTTATAATAAATATCGGAGCTCAACCATCTGCCTCCTGTGTCTGCATTTGGGTCTCGACTTGGGCCCTTATAGTAACTCTGGGTCTTCCTTTCATGTGGCGGTCCTCATGAGAGCCAGTTTCATCATAGCGCTTGATGGTTTTTGCAACTATACTTGAAGAAACTTTCAAGATTCTAGACATTTTCCGGATTGACTGACCTTCATGTCTTAAAGTAATGATGGACTGTTGTTTCTCTTTGCTTATTTGAGCTATTCTTGCCATAATATGTATACCACCCCTACCATGTCACAACACAACTGATTGGCTGAAACACATTAAGAAGGAAAGAAATTCCACAAATTAACACCTGTTAATTGACATGCATTCCAGGTGACTACCTCATGAAGCTGGTTGAGAGTACAAAGCTGTCATCAAGGCAAAGGGTGGCTACTTTGAAGAATCTAAATCTATAATATATTTGATTAACACTTTTTTTGGTCACTACATGATTCCATATGTGTTATTTCATAGTTTTGATGTCTTCACTATTATTCTACAATGTTGAAAATAGTCAAAATAAAGAAAAACCCTTGAATGAGTAAGTGTGTCCAAACGTTTGATTGGTACTGTATATATAGAAGCAGACTGATAGAGGCTCTGTGAAAGAATGTGACTTTTAATATACCCCACCCTCATATGTACATAGCCATCTCAATTATCCCGTACTCCGCGACTAGATACGGGTACTCCCTACATATGGCCATGTTATTTTTTACTCATCATTGTTATTCCTTATTCACTGTGTATTTATTCCTCGTGTCGCTATTTCTATTTTTTTTATCTTTATCTTCAACTCGCAACCCGTAAGTAAGCATTTCACTGTGTGTCTACACCGGTTGTTTACAAAGCATGCGACAAATACCTTTTATTTTGATTTGACTTGATGAATGGGTTGACTTAGAGTTGAATGTAAGACATTCAATGATGCAGCTTTGGATAATAAAGCGCTTTGGTTGTGTTTGAGCATCAATTTCCTTGCTTTTTGTCCAGTGGCCACAGCAGAAAGAGAAGTCACAGATTGCCCCTTTAAGGCACTCAGTCAGTCACACTGGTAATTCCAATGTGCAGAGTGAGGCGTGAAGGTTTACCGCTGTCTTAGAGTCCTATTTCTTCAGTTGTTCAGTTCTTTCCGGCTATTTTTCATTAGACTGAGTGCAAAAAGCTTTCATATTCAATTTGGCTTTCACCACACCTTACTGAGAATGTGTCAACACTCAACAGGAACTTTAGAGGCCATGTGCACCTGCTTTCTGCCAATAAAGGGGAGTGTCCTGTTTCTCCCAGGTGGCTCCTAGTCCTGCACATTAATGTGAATGAGGTAAGTGCCCCCCTTTGAGACTTAGTGAAAAACATTCAAAAAAGGCAACCCATTATCTCAACACAAAGGTGTTGACTAGACAACTCTCATTTGAATATCCACAGAGAAGAAGAGGCTCCAGTCCATGGAGGGCCGTTTGAATATTGCAGAGGGGTGAGACGCTGCGTTTACCTAAGAGGGGACATAACATTTACATGTGTGTCATCTATTGATCCAGCCTCACTGCTTAGTCTGGTTGGTCATTAGGGAGCCTAGTGTGGAGGAGGGGGGGGCCAGACAGACAAAACAGACAGAGACAGAGAGAGACGGCCTGGGGCTGATGAAGCAATGTGAAACTCAGTTCATGAGGCGGTGAAATTAGAACTCTTTCTCTCTCGTACCCTCCCTCTCTTTCTCTTGGGCTTTGATGTGTATCTCTGCTCTGCTCTGCTCTGTGTGTGTGTGTTTTGGTTTCTCTGTGTGGGTGGTGGTTGCAGGCTGCAGAAGTTTGGTGACAGTATCAGAGATAAGGAAGGTGACTGTTACGTTGACGTTTACATTAAACATGATTTTATTGAAGATGTTACAGATGGTGACAGATTAAGTTACTAGTTAATTAAGTGAATTAAGTTGGTTACAGTGTTCGTGATGAGGATGGTGTGTGTGTGTGTGTGTGTGTGTGTGTGTGTGTGTGTGTGTGTGTGTGTGTGTGTGTGTGTATCATTCAGGTGTGTTTATATGTGATTGTAAACATGCGTGTGTGTGTGTGTGTATGTCTTACCCTGGCACGCGCCACTGCGGATGTTGGGGATGAAGCCTCGGCGACAGGGGTGAGGCTGGGCGGGGCACATCTCACAGGGGTGTCCCCATGCCCGTCCGATGGTGGCACAGCACAATGTCTTGGTGCACACGATGCCACTCAACTGGCCCTGGCACATCTGATTGTTGACCTGCGTGAAACAGGGCCCAGTCCGGTAGTCTGGACGGGGAGAAGGAGAGAGAACAAGAGTCAGCCATTTATTTTTCCCACTTCCTTAAAATCCCCCTCTGAATGTTCTGTATAACTGAAAGGTAGTGAGGAAAAATACATCTAAAGCCAAGACTATTTCACACTTCTGCTAGCTACATTTGATTGAGTTTGAAGTGCTATTAAAATAAATATAAATATACCCCAGAAGAACACAATTTAGTAGGCTTTAAATGCTGCAATATGTCATGCACACTGTATGACAGACCTCCCAAGTCTTTAACCCATTGGACTAAATGCTGCTGCACATTCCTGGTTAGAGACACTTATCTGGAAATGTGCTGAACAGTGGGTTCCCCTGTTCACTGGTGTAATGGGATAACTATATAATGGGGAAACCCATTTAGTACTGGTTCCCTTCAATAAAGATCTTCTCATGACAAATATTCTTGGTCCAGACCAGGGGAGAACGACTGCCCCCTCTCAGTGAAGCAACGGCAGTTCAAGGCCGACCGCGGTACTGCAGGCATTGTTAGCAGAAAACAGAATCAAATTGTATTTGTCACTGTGTGCCGAATACCTCACAGTGAAATGCTTTCTTACAAGCCCTTAAACAATGCAGTTCAAGAAATAAAGTCAAGAAAATATTTCCCAAAAAATTAATTAAAATCCAATCAAATAAAAAAGTAACACAAGAAAATGACATAACAATAATGAGCAATATACATGGGGTACCGGTACCGAGTCAATGTGCTGGGGTACCCGTTAGTCAAGGTCATTTGTGAAATGACTATGCATAGATAATAAAACAGCAAGTAGCAGTAGTGTAAAAACAGTATTATGGCTTGGGGGTGGAAGCTGTTAAGGAGCCTTTTGGTACTAGACTTGGCGCTCCGGTACCGCTTGCTGTGCGGTAACTTGGGTGACTAGAGTCGTTGACAATTTTTTGGGCTTTCCTCTGACACTGCCTAGTATATAGGTCCTGGATGTCAGGAAGCTTGGCCCCAGTGATGTACTAGACCGTACGCACTTCCCTCTGTAGCGCATTACGGTCAGATGCCAAGCAGTTGCCATACCAGACGGTGATGCAACCGGTCAGGATGCTCTCGATGGTAAAGCTGTAGAACTGTTTGAGGATCTGAGAACCTATGCCAAATCTTTTTAGTCTCCTGAGGGGGAAAGGTGTTGTCGTGCCCTCTTCACAACTGCCTTGGTGTGTTTGGACCATGATAGTTCGTTGGTGAGGTTGGCACCAAGGAACTTGAAATTCTCGACCCGCTCCATTTCAGCCCCGTCGATGTTACATAGAGGGAGAGGTTGTTGCCCTGGCACCACACTGCCAGGTGTCTGACCTCCTCCCTATAGTCTGTCTCATCGTTGTCGGTGAGCAGGCCTACCAGTGGTGTCTCATTAGCAAACGTAATGATGGTGTTGGAGTTGTGCTTGGCCAAGCAGTCATGGGTGAACAGGGAGTACAGGAGGGGACTAAGCACACACCCCTGAGGGGCCCCAGTGTTGAGGATCAGCGTGACAGATGTGTTGTTGCCTACCCTTACCACCTGGGGACGGCCCGTCAGCAAGTCCAGGATCTCGAGACTTCTTTCATATTAGACATTGCGCACCAGCAGTTATTGACAAATAGACACCCAGCCCAGCCCCTCGACTTAACAGACGTAGTAGCTGCTCTGTCCTGACGATGCACAGAGAAGCCAGCCAGCTCCATATTTTCTGCGTCGTCGTTCAGCCACATCTCGTGAACGATAAGATATTACAGTTTTTAATGTCCCGTTGGTGGGATAGTCTTAATCGTAGATCGTCCAGTTTGTTTTCCAATGATTGCACATTGGCCAATAATACGGAGGGTAGTGGTGGTTTACCAACTCGTCGGCACCCCGCCCCTTATATTATTTTTCTTCACGAGGATGACAGGGATTTGGGCCTTGTCTCAACAAAGCAGTATATCCTTTGCGTCAGACTCAAAAAATATTTGTCCAGTTCGAGTAATGAGTGAGTAATTGCTGTTCTGACGTCCAGAAGCTCTTTTCGGTCATAAGAGACAGTAGCAGCAATGTTATGTACAGAATGAGTTACAAACAATGAAAAAAACGAACAAAATAAAACAGTTGGTTACGAGCCTGTAAAACTGTATATACAGTTGAAGTCGGAAGTGTATTCCTGACATTTAATCCTAGTAAAAAATCCCTGTCTTAGGTCAGTTAGGATCACCACTTTATTTTAAGAATGTGAAATGTCAGAATAATATTTGAGAGAATGATTTATTTCAGCTTTCATTTCTTTCATCACATTCCCAGTGGGTCAGAAGTTTACATACACTCAATTAGTATTTGGTCGCATTGCATTGAAATTGTTTAACTTATCAAACGTTTCAGGTAACCTTCCACAAGCTTCTCACAATAACCCCATTCCCCCTGACAGAGCTGGTGTAACTGTGTGAGGTTTGTAGGCCTCCTTGCTGGCACACGCTTTTTTAGTTCTATGTCTACAGGATTGAGGTCAGTGCTTTGTGATGGCCACTTCAATACCTTGACTTTACTATCCTTAAGACATTTTGCCACAACTTTGGAAGTGTATTTGGGGTCATTGTCCATTTGGAAGACCCATTTGCGACCAAGCTTTAACTTCCTGACTGATGTCTTGAGATGTTGCTTTTGTTTCATCAGACCAGAGGACTTTTCTCCAAAAAGTACGATCTTTGTCCACATGTGCAGATGCAAACAATAGTCTGGCTTTTTTTATGCCAGTTTTGGAGCAGTGGCTTCTTCCTCGCTGAGCAGCCTTTCAGATTATGTCGACATGTTTCCTCCAGCATCTTCACAAGGTCCTTTGCTGTTGTTCCGGGATTAATTTGCATTTTTCGCACCAAAGTATGTTCATCTCTAGGAGACAGAACCCGTCTCCTTCCTGAGCGGTATGACGGCTGTGGTGTCCCATGGTGTTTATACTCACGTACTCTTGTTTGTACAGATGAACATGGTACCTTCAGGCGTTTGGAAATTGCACCCAGGGATGAACCAGACTTGTGGAGGTCTACAATTCTTTTTCTGAGGTCTTTCTTTTGATTTTCCCATGATGTCAAGCAAAGAGGCACTGAGTTTGAAGGTATGCCTTGAAATACATCCACAGGTACACCTCCAATTGACTCATATGATGTCAATTAGCCAGAAGCTTATAAAGCCATGACATCATTGAGTCTGTCTGGGATTAAATGAAGAGAGAGAAGCACCTGAGGCTGCTTAAATCCACAGAAGAACTGTGGTTAGTTATCCAAGATGTTTGGGCAAACCTACCTGCCGAGTTCCTTCAAAAACTGTGTGCAAGTGTATCTACAAGCATTTATGCTGTTTTAAAGGGTGGTCACACCAAATATGGATTTGATTTAGATTTTTCTTCTGTTCACTCACTTTGCATTTAGTTCATTGATAAATATAATCTATTAGCATGTCTATTTTTGAAAAATTCTTACTTTACAGCATTTTTCACACCTGCCTAAAACTTTTGCACAGTACTGTATATGGGGGATTGGAAATGAGGCTGACAATTACATTGATAGAAGCCACAATCTTTCTGCAACATTAAAGCTGCCCCCTACAAAAACTACTGAAAATATGAATAAAAAAAAGAGAGAGTGTGTCACTTTGTGTGGAAACAAAGTAATGAGGAGAACACAATGTCCTCTGACTTCAATGGCCACCTTGCTGCGCTGCTCACCAGGAACAACCAGGCGACATCATTTTGTTAACCACACTTCACAAGTCAAACACAATGACCTCACGCTGAAACCATTTGAGCAATATGATGTCCATTCAATCGCACATAATAAAACTCAAACAGGCCTAATGATGGAAAGGCCTTATTAACTGCAGTAGTGGTGCCAAAGTTAATACAGCATTAGAGGTACTGTAGAGATGGAGGGTTGGAATTCAAATAAAATACATGGTCTGAGAGGGGCTGTCAGGAGGAATGTAACATAAACCCTGGAGAAGTGGTTTAAGTTGACCCTCTTGAGTTCTAAAGGAGATGTACAGATAGATGAGGCAGCTTTGTTGTGGAAGCGCTGCTCTTATTACTTCCTGGTGCAGTTAAATGAAAATTAAATCACAGCCAGACAGAGAACGAGTGAACGCGAGATAGACAGAGGGGAAGTAGGTCAAACCCAGCAGAGAGAGAAAGAGAGAGAGGGATTGAGACGGATACCAGCAGGCTCTTACTGTCCCCTCTCACTCATACCCATGACCTGACAATCTGGCCTGGACAATTTGAGGCCGGGAATGCGAGTCCCCATCCGAGCGGCAGAGACCCACTGTGGCGATAACAGTCACGCACATCTGGGCTTGATTAATCTGGCCTGGTCGGGACCAGGAAGGGACAACCTCTGGTCCAGATGTGTCCATCTGGAACTCTGAATCACTCTGGGCCACATCCACAACCCCCCACTAACTAACAAACTAAACCCTCCATACATCCTGCTCTTCTACCAGTCAACTATGCATTAAAAACTAATGTAAATCTCATAATAATCACACTAATGTTGGACTCATATGGTCCAATGCTTTATGTCCATCATGCTTTCATCTGGTTTTGATTTAATCATACATCGGAACAATTTCAGTAAAACTAAGTTCTGGAAGTGAGCGAGGAGCATGAACAGGACCTTTATGGAGAGCTATAGGGAAGTTGTTCATGCAAAAGGTATGAGATGACATGGAAGGGAGCCATTTAAAGAAACAAAGAGAAAGAAAGAGAGAGAAGAGAGCTGGGAATTGAGCTGCCATTCCTTTGATCAGCAGTGAGACCCTCAAAGTGAGGAGGCGTCTGGGCGCTCCCATGGCCAAACCTTTCAGAAGCAGCGCTAGACGACTGCTTGAGGATCTAGCCAAGTTCAGCAGAGCCCTGTCTATGTGTGCATATGACTGAAGGAAAACACACCGTAGGTCGGCCGCCAAGCTAGGCCAAACAAAAGACTGGAGCGCTCCGAGCGCTCACTCTTTTAATGGACTCAATAACAATCGCCTTGCCAGGGTGTCTATGTCTCAGCGCCACAAGACCCGACTGACTCAGAACCAGACAGACAGGCCAAGCAGTGTGTGTGTGTGTGTGTGTGTGTGTGTATGTTGACCATGACCAGGGAACATGAACAATCCAGGGCCAGAAGAGTTAGAAATGGGAATGGGGTATAAAGGAACTGAGGTACTGGCTGGGCCGAAGTCGACAACATTCGGAAGCAATTTGGTCTAATTACAGTTAAAATTGCTCTATAGATCCAAACTATTCGCCGGATCCCTCCCTCCTGTATCCTGCCTTTCACCACCATCTGTCTCCTTTCCAGGTATTTTCAGTTTCCTCCACATGCTCCCAACGACGAAGCACAGATCACTAGAAATCAAATTATTGGCCTTTCAAAACTCAGCAAAGGCTACCTAATAAGTTAAGACAGTCTCCTCATAGGAATGCATTGCATATCTGTTACATTAGAAGCAAGGCCAAAATACTAAACATCTGCCAAGATGTGCTGGCTAAGTGTAACCCATCCCAGAGTTGGGTTAATGAGGTCACTTTATGGACTCTCACCTACATAAGATCTGTCTAGCCCATCAGATCAACATCTGTAACTGGGTCAAACGCGATCTTTCCCTATTCCCCTTTTCCTGCCTGAGAGAAAGCCTCTGATGAGAGGAGATGGGAATGGGACAATCTGGCAGGTGAGAAAAGGGATGCTAATCCAGTCTGGAAAGCCGGCCAAGTTGTTTGGGAAACGCTCCCGACGTCAAGCTGCACGATCACAGGGAAGAGGGAAGGAACGCCGCCGACATGCCTTCTTATGTCAACGGTCGGTGGAAACCAAGGGAAAGCGGGAGAAAATCAGCCAATTCCAAAGCGATACGTAGATGATGTATGGAGACTAGGGTTGCACATTTTACGGAGGTGGAAACCTTCCGTGGGAATTAACGGGAATATATGGGAATTAACAGGAATATATGGGAATTAACGGAAATATATGCAAAATAATATTAATACCATTTAAATGTAGATGTTTTTTGCATTGGAAATATTTACCATATCACATGGAGACAGAAATAAACATTTTACCTTATCATAAGTAGACAAATGCAAATGATTAAATCTTTCCAATATAATTTTTTTTAAATAAAATGGTTACGAATTTAACTTTAATTAAATGAGTTGACTCTTCACATGGGATGATTTCACAGAACATCAAAAGAAAGGGAATATTGAATGATCCCCAATGATCCATCGCATCTCCCAAAAATGTTTTCAACATACATCTGTAAAATGATAGTCTAGAAACTAAAGCTTTGGTTGTCTCCTCTCAGGCTTCCATGTCTCCCCCCTGGACCTCCTCAATGTCGACCTCTTGAACATCAGACTGACTGTCACTTTCCAACCTTGTTGAAGGATGGCTCGTTGTCAGGCTCTAAAAGCCTCAAATTTGCCCAAATTGCCACCAATTTTTCAACCCTTGTATTGATCAGCCTGTTGCGTGCTTTGGTGTGTGTGTTCCCAAACAAAGACCAGTTGCGCTCTGAGACAGCTGATGTTGGTGGAATTTGGAGGATAATGGAGGCAACAAGGGAAAAAGCCTCAGATCCACAAAGTCCCTTCCACCAGGTGGCTGATGAGATATGTTGACACGATTGCCATATTGCGTGTCCATCCCAAAGCCCTTGCTTGGAAGTGTACTTCACCAGACTGCCAAGAACCTTGCCCTCATCCAGGCCAAGGTGGCAAGACACGGTAGTGATGACACTATAGGCCTTGTTGATCTCTGCACCAGACAGGATGTTCTTGCCAGCATACTTGGGGTCCAACATGTACACTGCGGTGTGTATGGGCTTCAGGCAGAAGTCTTCACGCTTTTTGATGTATTTCAGAACTGCAGTTGCCCCTGCTTGGAGCAATGGTGACGTGGGCAGGGCAGTACATATTTCTTCTCTTACATCTGCAAGCAGAGTCTGAACATCAGACAGGATGGCATTGTTTCCCTCAATCCGTGCAATGGCTACTGCTATAGGTTTCAGGTTGCTTTACCACTCTCTCCCAAAATACATCATCCAGGAAGATCCTCTTGATGGGGCTGTCCATGTCAGTGTGATGACCCTCCCACTCTGTCTGCCGTATTCTCTCTTTGTTCTTGTTTCCTTATTAGGATGCTGGTGGGCGGAGTTGGGAGGGTCGTCAGCTACATGGGAAACACCTGGGCCCGGTGTGTCCCAGGATAAATACACCACTTCCCCATTTATGGAGAAGACTCTCTCCATGCAGACACCTTTATAGATTTTGTGTCTTGGTGGTTTTTGGTTGTTTGCTTGGGCACTGTTCAACACCCTGCATTATCACATTCATGCATACAAATCACTCACTTACACTACTGATTACACACACCATTGTATATTGTACTTAGTTTACTTTATTTAATAAATATATATTTTGTTACTCCTTATCTCCACGTTGTCTCCTTTTGTTACGGGCTTTGAACCGGTTCGTGACAAGTGGGAGCTCATCCGGGATCTTTGAACATATTGGTTTGGGAGAACGTGAAGGTAATGTTAAATTCTGTACGTGTTTGATAGGCCCAGTATTGGTTGCCTTTGTTGTTTGGTTTGTGTGCTGCGTTGGAGAGAACATAATTGTTCGTTTCCAGGCCCCTGCCCAGCCTGGAAACTCTTGTTCTACTTTCTGTTGGGACATTGGTCTAAGGATGTGAGTAAATTGGCTATGTACCTCGGTGGGAGATTTGGGTAGGGTAGTGGAACTTGCTACCTGGCGCTATAGCCTTTTCCCCATGAGCGGCTTAGCGACGCGTTTCATTTTTGGAATATGTTGGGCATGGATAAATGTTTGTTATTTTTGTGTGGTGTCTGTGGACTGAGCAGTTGTCTCGGGGGCACATCTGTGGCTTGGTGGAATTTGCCAGCATGCTGGGGAGTTTTACTTCCTTGCCAGCGGGCTACAGTGCGTAAATACCCACCGCAAATCCGCACAAAGACTAGGGTTGAGTTATTGTCTCGTGTCTCATCTCTCTTCTGTGGTGCTCAGGGTGATTGTCAGTTCTCTGGTTGTGGTCTGATGTGCTCAGCAGAGGGGTTGAGCAAGATTATTTACTTATGACTATGGCGTCTTATGTAGACGAGTTAATTCGCTTTCCATCAGAGGAACTGTTAGAATTATGTACTAAAGAACAGCTGTTGAAGATCGCTGAACACTACAAGGTTGAATGATTGAAATTCTGTTACGTTGGGAAGTGACTGAATCGTTGGGAGTTGTAAAAATTAAGGACCCTGATCTTTCGTTGGAGTTTGTAGCTGATGCGGTCTCTTGTGCCCTGTTCCTGAATGTTTACGTGACTGACCATTGTTTGGTGTTGTCATGTCCTATCTTTCCTGTCTGTTCCCTCCTGGTCTTGTGTTCTTCTTTCCTCTTAAATGTTGCTTCCTGTGCGCAGAGGCTGTGTCAATTTGGGGGGGGGGGGGGCAGAGCTCGGTATGTTCCGGGGTCCTTGTTGGTCCCCGGTTTTATGGGGGGACTGTGACAACCCTCCCTCTGCCGTTTCTCTCTTTGTTCTTCTTTCCTTATTAGGATGCCGGTGGGTGGAGTTGGGAGGGTCGTCAGCTACATGGGAAACACTTGGGCCCGGTGTGTCCCAGGATAAATACACCACTTCCCCATTCATGGAGACTCTCTCCATGCAGACACCTTTTTTTGATTTGGTTGTGTCCTGGTGGTTTTTGGTTGTTTGCTTTGGCACCGTTCAACACCCTGCATTATCACATTCATGCATGCAAAACACTCACTTACACTACTGATTACACACACCATTGTACTTAGTTTACTTTATTTAATAAATATATATTGTTAGTCCTTATCTCCCTTTTGTTACGGGCTTTGAGCTGGCTCATGACACAGCAGACTGTGATATGGCTATTTCTTGGAGACTCATTCCCCTCCAAGAGGCTGTCAAACATGATGACAACACCACCCGAACGGGTGTTGCTGGGCAGCTTCAATGTGGTGCTCTTATTCTTCTCACTTTGCTTGGTGAGGTAGATTGCTACTGTTACTTGATGACCCTTCACATACCTAACCATTTCCTTGGCTCTCTTGTGTGTCCATTGTTTTCAGTGACATGATGTCCTTGAGGAGCAGATTCAATGCATGAGCAGCACAGCCAATGCTTGTGATGTGAGGGCAGGACTCCTCCACTTTAGACCAAGCAGCCTTCATGGTTGCAGCATTGTTTGTCTTGTAGAATACTGGTTGAGGGGTGGAGATGTAGTTAATTATTCCTTGCCCACAAACATTCAACCACCCATCAGAGGTTGCAATAGTCTGCTTTCTCTACGATTTGTTTGACCTTCACTTGAACTCTGAACTCTGCATCCAGCAAAAGAGTAGATAAAGCATGTCTGGTTGCAGGGGTGTATGCTGGAAAAAGAACATTCAGAAGTCTCTCCCAATACACATTGCCTGTGAGCATCAGAGGTGAACCAGTTGCATACACAGCTCGAGCAAGACATTCATCAGCATGTCTCTGACTATGTTCCTCCGTTGAGTCAAAAAAAACTTCTGATTCCAGGAGGACCATGAGCTGTTGCTATCGATAAGGTGTCTGATTTGACCTTGAATAGAAGTATACAGACTTTTGTCAGAGGTTGCTTGTTGTGACCGCTGAGGGAACTTTATGCACTTGGCCAGATGATTCTGCATCTTTATTGCATTCTTCACAAATGATTTAGCACAGTATTTGCAAATGTACACAGCTTTTCCTTCATTAGCTGCAGTGAAATGTCTCCACACATCAGTTCCTGTGTCATTTTTCTACAAAGATTAGGAAAACAAATACAATTCCATGTAAAAAATAAATAGCTAAGCAGTTAGATTAAACAACAGATAAATGTTTTTAAATGATATATGTCTGGAAAAAAGTGAATTAACACTCCTCAGTTAGCAGGCTCAAGCAAGCTAAACCCCACATGGTAGCAAAACCTAACTAGCAGAAATTGTTAAGTTAGAAATGATTTAAACACACTCTGTTGAAGGCTACTATTTACTAGTTAACAAAACTGAATGTCATATACAATATATTCACCCCACCCAGTATTGTAATCGAAACTTACCAGAAAGCATGTAGTCCTTGCCTCGGACAGTGTAGTAGTGTGGGCTCAATAGCATCTAATTTGTGTGCAAGATCTTGAGAATCAGCTGTACATGTGATGGAAGAATGCACTGTGCATGCAGAGGGTTGCAATTCCATTGAATTGGGGATAGTTCAACCAAAATATCCCACAAGACCCACTGTTATACGTCATTTTTTTTGATGGACTTAAGCTAAATACCCCAAATTCCAGGGCTTAACTTCCCATGGAAAGTTCCAGACCTTTTGCCACCCTAATGGGGACAAATGGAGGGTTGAGATAAGATATTATTATACTCAATGAAACATGTTGTGATTACATGGGAAGGCAGTCATTCATACTGGTCTGGAAAGAGGTCAGCCTCCTCAGTGAGTGAGGAGGAAACAGAAGACACTCACAGGTCTTCCTGTGGCTGCTTCAGTTTCCTGACCTGGAGGCCCTTAGACTCATACAGCTGAGAGATTTACAACTCGCTGAAACAGGACGGACCGTGTCTTCTTCTCGTCATCTCTTTATCTCATAGCCGAGACAGGTGCTTTTCCACTTATCCCAAGCATGTTTGTGTGTGTGTGCGCGTGTGTGTATGTTTGTGCATACATCTGACTGCATGTGTGTGTCTGTGTGCTGTGTGTTCACGTAAGCTTGCGTGCATCAGTGTGTATGTGTGTATCTAGCTACACTCCTCAAATGTATGTACACTAGGTGTGTGTGTTATTCTCATTTTGGCACAAACTGTGCTGTTCCTGTTTCTGTTATCAACAGCATTATCAACAGCCCTTAAATCTACTTTCCCTTCAGCTTAATGGCTCTAAGAGGCTGAACCCTTCCTCAGGACACTCACCCAAACGTGATGATACGCTAGAATGCGTCCCTGTGTAAACCCTTGCTTTGAGACGGTGGGAGATTGTGGGAGACACAGGGGAAAGTGAGGGAGATAAGCTCAAATGCAGGATAACAATCTTGGCACCAGACCGCTTTGTTGCCTGACTGGTAAGTTAATAGATAGCATTCTTTGAGGCAGAAACCACCACTGTGGATAATTATGCAGAACACACACACGTCTGTGGAAACCCAAGTGAACACACAGGGCTACAGTAGATACAGGACAGTTCTTGCTCACCCATTAAACGTGTGTTTTACGGTCTGTTCTCACTCGTTTCACTAATCGTCTTGGCACAGATACATTTTATTCCCATCTCAAGTCCATTCTAACAACAGTTTCTACTCTAATTCAGAACAAATTGACTTACGGTAGCCTGAGTTCCAGTGTATTTCTGCTGTAGTCATCTTGTCACAGTCTGGTTTGTGGCATGTGGCATTACTGACTGCAGAAACAGTCAGGCACCCAGGCTACAAGTAGACATACTACTAAAGAAGCGTCCTTATCTACTATTGTACTAAATTGCGTAACATTAATAGGACATTTCTGGGCTCCATTGGGTACATTGAGAGGACTCTCGCTTCTCAACTGATTTTCCATCAGACAAGATCAAAGGCTACCCTTCACTGTTCCTCTTAGGACCACAAATGTATTTATGATTTGTTTATGGGAGAAGTACCAAAATGTAGTGCCACTATGAAAAGCAGACGCAAAAAAACAGCATGTTTTTTTTTGAAAACATTTCCAATGACACACAAAACATAACATGGCGATGTCATTAAAACAACATAAAAGGCGTAACATGGCGATGTCATTAAAACAACATAAAAGGCATAACATGGCGATGTCATTAAAACAACATAAAAGGCATAACATGGCGATGTCATTAAAACAACATAAAAGGCATAACATGGCGATGAGGTAGAGTTACTGTACTGTACTCATTACAGAGTTTACGGGTCTCTCTTTTTGGCAGCATGTCCCATTCTATGAGGTCTCTATGGAGCGAAAAAATGACACACTTCTTTCCCGAGGACACACCCTTCCCTTCCACTGGGGGAGCCTTTGACAGATTACATGATGGAGACAGAAATAGCAACACTTCCCCCTTTCCATCCCCTCGTCATCGTCCTGACGTCATCATGGGCCAGCTCTCTGGGCTGGACTGGGCTGACTGTGTGGGCCCATAAGGGTAACACTGTTCACTATTGGACCTGAGCCTGGTTAATGGGCCGAGATACACTGGACACATGAGCAGAACAACTCCCCATTGCCGCATTCATACAGCTGCTTCGTAATGAGAGGGCTTGGTGCTCCAGGCTGCAGAATGGACAGCTGCAGGCTGGAGGAGGCTGGGGATGGTGGGAAACTCAGCTGATTAGAGAGGGGCCCGAGTGGCTGTCAGTCTCCACTGTAATTCATGCTTAACTAGCCTGTCAGTGACACACACACACACACACACACACACACACACACACACACACACACACACACACACACACACACACACACACACTCCTCTGCGCCTCACCCTGACAGAGAAACCTATTAGACCAGCAGCTTTCCCTGTGACTCATAGACAGTACATCGACAGAGGAAAACACCCACACCTACTGTAACTGTAATGTACTGTCAAAGCACCTCTGGGCTTGGTTTTACCGTAACACCTCACTTCAAAAACCACTAATTGCAACCTTGGAGAGTCAAAGATTTATCTAGCTGGACGTCTTCACAGGACAGAGTAGTGAAATCTCTGGTAATAATGACATGTCAATTCTCACTGAGTTAAGGAAGCCCTGGGCTTATGTGAGAATTAAAGCACATCTCTCTTTAGGTAGATGTGGATGATTGAGGAGGCTATAGAGGGACAGTTTTACAGCCTCTCCCAGACTTCAACGGACACAGTGAGGAGGTCGGGTCAGCGCCACGCACGCAAGTGCACGCGCACATGCACAAACGCACACACTTTGAGGCGGTGGGAGGTTTGCTGGAGGGCTGAGGGGGTCCGGTGGTCTCCCTTCTCTCAAGACTGTTTTTGTTTGGCCGCGCCTCGCTCTGTGTACACAGCTGGGGAATCCATTTTTACTTTTACCCCCTGCCTCTACCTCCATCCCTCCCTCCCTCCTTCCCTCGCTCCACTCCTGGAGCGAGAACCGTATTGTGGAGCGAGAACTGTATTTTTTATTGCCAGATTTCTGCGAGCCCCCCCCCCCCTCACCCCCTCCCTGTTGTGTTTTCCAGGAGAAAGGGGAGGCCAGGGGAGAGGTGGGTTAGGTGAGGGGAAGGGGTCGAGTCCTTGGGCTGTTAGGTCTAGCTGGAGGCCACACTAGGTCTGTGACCACTATGGGACAAGTCTGTCGGTACATTTTGGGGACGAGCTGAAATCCAATTCATTAAATTGACAAACGTAGATCCCTTTTTCTGAGGATCTTTTGACTCATGAATTGGAATTGCAGCTCACTTCCAGAATTGACTGAATTGAAATGGCATTGATCCAGACCCTACTGAGACACACCCCCAGTGACACATAGCCCCATAGCCTTACCTCTTCCTAAACATTCATCTTAGCTTTAGCCTCCACAGAAGGGAGTCCACTATCCACAAAATTAGACAACCAGATTACAGTCAATGGTCAAGTCTAGGGAGACAGACCCCCACGGTGTCTGTATGTGTGCACTTACTGTATGCAGTCACACTATGTCTAGACTGATATGAAGCTCATATATGCAGTAGATCAAAGCCTCTAAAGGTCCTGGCTCACTATCTTCCACAGCACTGGTGGGTGTGTTGTGATAAAGCGGGGGGGGGGGGGCAGTCTGTGTCGCCACATGATTGTGTGGCGTCTCTCATCAGAGTCCCAGGCACTGTTGTGATAATGTCTCTTTCTGTTCGAGGTTTTCATCAACTCTTAAAAAGAACCAATGGAGGTCGATAGGCGGCTTCTTTAGTGTTAAAAAAAACAACGTGTTTCAGTTATAGTCCTACAGCCGTGTTTCCCAACTCCGCTCCTTTACTACCCCCAACAGCACAGGATTATGTTGTTGCCCCTGACACGCACACCTGAGTTGAATCAGGTTTCTTTTTGACGGGTGCGACAACTAAAATATGTGCTGTTGGGGGTACTGGAGGACCGGAGTTGGGAAACACTGATCTACACTGGAGTTGCCCATCCCTATATACACTTCAAACACTTTGGTTGTGAACACTAAATATCAAGAAACATTCCTCTGTCAACTTCAATGTATTCTCCAAGAGTCGTTGAATCGCTCTACATATCCAGCCTGTGAGCAGACACAGGGTTTATGGGATGAGCCAGGATCCTGTGTTGATAATGTAAACCGTCTATGAGCAGACCTGTGGGTTTTACAGTAGGGGTGAAGTGGGATGACTGGGAAGGCTCTTACCTCTCTCGCACTGCGGCCCAGTGAAGCCGTAGACACAGGCACATCTGTTGGGCCCAATGCAGCGCCCGCCGTTCTGGCAACCATTCTCACACACAGCTACAGAGAGGAGAGGGGAAGAGGCGTGTTAGGGTTCTGATACAGCCGGACAGAAACACACACACACACGATAGCCGGGGGAGTGCGGTGTTCAAAGTGAGGTAGATACTCACGCTGTCCACAGTGGTTGCCGGTGTAGCCTTTCTGACAGGAGCAGGAGTCCTCTTGGCAGCTGCCTCCGTTCATACACCTGACATTACAGCTCTGCACTGTGGGACACATACAGGGGTCAACAAACGCAGCCGGGGAAAACTTGCTACTGCTAGCCAAGAACCTCAACTCAACCAGCTGGTCACACACACACACACACACACACACACACGCAATGACCTCCAAAGGTAACTTCAACGCCTCAGGTGCTCGGTTTAACTTGGAACATCATTACAGTTCAACTCCATATTTGTGTAACAAGGATCCCGTATCACTAACAGTTAGCCCAATGCCTGGCAGTGACACTTGGGTCCTGACTGTCTTTTACATACTGGTATTTGGGCTGTGACAGCTTTTTAGTTTAACTCAACTATATCACTCACTTTTCACTATTACAGTTTTGTAGCGCGCTCGACTGCAACAGAAACGTCTGGGCTGTATTTGTGTAGACCTAATTGTATTAGTCTATTGTTGAGAACTGTACTGCCACACAAGGCCCAGGCCGCAGTTTAATCAAACAGACCGTGAAGGCTATAAGTTGAGCCAGCTGTGTCCTATAGATGGGAATGTGCTGAGATCAGAAAGCTTCAATCCTGGCGGAGCAGCATTCTTAGAACTCTAAGCAGCAAGCTTTCCACAGACAGAGAGACAGACAGACAGACAGACAGAGCCTTTCCGAGACAGACAGATAGACATACAGAGACACTCAGTATATTCGGGGGGAAGTGGGGAGATGCTCTATCCAACCAGATCTGACAGAGACCAGGCAGCCTACAGCAGAGACCAGGCAGCCTACAGCAGAGACCAGGCAGCCTACAGCCGAGACCAGGCAGCCTACAGCCGAGACCAGGCAGCCTACAGCCGAGACCAGCCAGCCTACAGCCGAGACCAGGCAGCCTACAGCCGAGACCAGGCAGCCTACAGCCGAGACCAGGCAGCCTACAGCCGAGACCAGGCAGCCTACAGCCGAGACCAGGCAGCCTACAGCCGAGACCAGCCAGCCTACAGCCGAGACCAGCCAGCCTACAGCCGAGACCAGCCAGCCTACAGCCGAGACCAGCCAGCCTACAGCCGAGACCAGCCAGCCTACAGCAGAGACCAGCCAGCCTACAGCCGAGACCAGCCAGCCTACAGCCGAGACCAGCCAGCCTACAGCAGAGACCAGCCAGCCTACAGCCGAGACCAGCCAGCCTACAGCCGAGACCAGCCAGCCTACAGCCGAGACCAGCCAGCCTACAGCCGAGACCAGCCAGCCTACAGCCGAGACCAGCCAGCCTACAGCAGAGACCAGCCAGCCTACAGCCGAGACCAGCCAGCCTACAGCCGAGACCAGCCAGCCTACAGCAGAGACCAGCCCATAGCAGAGTGGTAAAATGAGAGGGCTTAGTCAGTCTCCCTAAAAACGCAGAACATTTCATGAGACTACTTCCACAGTAATTGATTCTGGCAGATGCCTATGTTTCTACTCAGCCTGGGTAGAACTTTACATGATGCCCATGCAAGCCGTTGATTGGAAGTTGGAACACCCTTCTCCCTCTCTCTATCTTGCTACCATCTTTAATTACTGTCATTCATCTCTTTCTCTAGCTTGCTGCCATCTTTAATTACTCTCATTCATCTCTTTCTCTAGCTTGCTGCCATCTTTAATTACTGTAATTCATCTCTCTATCTTGCTGCAATCTTTCATTACTGTAATTCATCTCTCTTTCTCTCTTGCTGCCATCTTTAATTACTGTAATTCATCTCTCTATCTTGCTGCCATCTTTAATTACTGTAATTCATCCCTCTTTCTCTACAGGCTGTGATTCATGAGGTGGCGAGGGGATACAGCATGACTGGATTTCCTGGACCCCTTCTTCGCCTATTCAGTTTTTCTAGAACTTTCAGTTACTGTAAATGACCCAGTAGTACCATTCTGACTGACTGTGCACAGCAAACCTAGCTAACGCCCAGTCTGACTCTAGGCCTGGCTAGCGTCTCGTGCAGACACTTAGTGATGGATTAGCGTGAATGCCTTTGGACAAGAGGTTTATGAGTTTCTGTACAGGTCTGCACGGCATGGGGAAGACCGATCTTTTCTCCCCAGACTCAACCTCAGCTCAACTCAGAGCTCCAGGGCAGTGGGCCATATCGTTTAACTCCCACAGCATTCAGGCTAATCTCTAAGGCCAACAGGGAAATGAAACATGAAAAATGACTCTATTGACTGATTGCAGCGCCGAACCTCGATGCACTGCAAGGGGGAAAACAACTAGCGAGGACACAATTTTCCCCCCACAATTTTTCATGACATAATCATGCAAACGTTTCAGCTCAGGAGAATTCGTCAATTTTTCAAATGTCTCTCATCCGTTCCAGAAAAAATATTCTAAATAGGTCACAAAGGGAGGGGCGAGGGGGGGATTGGAAGAACATCAGACATGGCTGTAGACTCAGTTTACAGAACTTTTGTGTTACAGCACGTTTAGGGTTGAAGGGGTTCATGTGTTTTCTCTGTAATGGGGGGTTGGTGGAAATACAGGGGGTGGAAGGGGGAATGATCTCACAGGCTAGACCAGCTACCCCCACCCCCAGATGAGGAGAGATGGTACATTCCTGTGACCGGTGCCTAGAATGCCACACGTGCAGGAGGTTGGGGTCCCACAGAACATGAATCACAGTGCACCTCTGTGTGGCTGCCCTGTGGGTCGGCCTGCATCCTCCACATCTGTGAGTTTTTTTTTGTTTTTTTGACGGGAGGTAAACTAGTGGTGGTGGGGTTGGAACACTGAGGGACTTTATGGCTGTGTTCTGTTCTGTACTGGCTTATACACAGCTCCTGGGATCAGTGACATGTCAACGTCAGGTTCACTATGGAGATGTCATACTGTGAAATACACAGGCTGGTGCTGAGACTTTGATGAACCGTGTCTGAAACGATTCACAGCATCACGTTTTTCATCGTCATTTCAAATCAATTTGGCTTATGTAAGAGTGTAGTCTGGTGAGTTTGGCTGATTCGCATTTCTGTCTTTCAGTTACGAACTTCAGCAAACACATCTGATTAGTAAAGTTACATCAAATAGGGCTGGTTTTCCAGATACAGATTAAGCCTAGTTCTGGAATAAAAAGCATGCTCAATGGAGAATCTCCATTGAAATAACATTTTATGCCAGAGCTAAATCTGTGGATTAATCTGTGCTAGGAATCCAGAATAAATTAACTGTGGCAGCGATTAGGATTTCCAAGAATGGAAGCCAAAGCTTTTTTTCTGGGGCTCTTCGGTCTGTGTCACAGATCTACAGGTACAGTGCCTTGCGAAAGTATTCGGCCCCCTTGAACCTTGCGACCTTTTGCCACATTTCAGGCTTCAAACATAAAGATATAAAACTGTATTTTTTTGTGAAGAATCAACAACAAGTGGGACACAATCATGAAGTGGAACAACATTTATTGGATATTTCAAACTTTTTTAACAAATCAAAAACTGAAAAATT
Organism: Oncorhynchus mykiss; assembly: GCF_013265735.2. Lineage (NCBI taxonomy): Eukaryota > Metazoa > Chordata > Actinopteri > Salmoniformes > Salmonidae > Oncorhynchus > Oncorhynchus mykiss. The sequence goes on along the minus strand of NC_048569.1, from coordinate 60,788,832 downwards.
GGGCGTGCAAAATTATTCAGCCCCTTTACTTTCAGTGCAGCAAACTCTCCAGAAGTTCAGTGAGGATCTCTGAATGATCCAATGTTGACCTAAATGACTAATGATGATAAATACAATCCACCTGTGTGTAATCAAGTCTCCGTATAAATGCACCTGCACTGTGATAGTCTCAGAGGTCCGTTAAAAGCGCAGAGAGCATCATGAAGAACAAGGAACACACCAGGCAGGTCCGAGATACTGTTGTGAAGAAGTTTAAAGCCGGATTTGGATACAAAAAGATTTCCCAAGCTTTAAACATCCCAAGGAGCACTGTGCAAGCAATAATATTGAAATGGAAGGAGTATCAGACCACTGCAAATCTACCAAGACCTGGCCGTCCCTCTAAACTTTCAGCTCATACAAGGAGAAGACTGATCAGAGATGCAGCCAAGAGGCCCATGATCACTCTGGATGAACTGCAGAGATCTACAGCTGAGGTGGGAGACTCTGTCCATAGGACAACAATCAGTCGTATATTGCACAAATCTGGCCTTTATGGAAGAGTGGCAAGAAGAAAGCCATTTCTTAAAGATATCCATAAAAAGTGTCGTTTAAAGTTTGCCACAAGCCACCTGGGAGACACACCAAACATGTGGAAGAAGGTGCTCTGGTCAGATGAAACCAAAATTGAACTTTTTGGCAACAATGCAAGATGTTATGTTTGGCGTAAAAGCAACACAGCTCATCACCCTGAACACACCATCCCCACTGTCAAACATGGTGGTGGCAGCATCATGGTTTGGGCCTGCTTTTCTTCAGCAGGGACAGGGAAGAGGGTTAAAATTGATGGGAAGATGGATGGAGCCAAATACAGGACCATTCTGGAAGAAAACCTGATGGAGTCTGCAAAAGACCTGAGACTGGGATGGAGATTTGTCTTCCAACAAGACAATGATCCAAAACATAAAGCAAAATCTACAATGGAATGGTTCAAAAATAAACATATCCAGGTGTTAGAATGGCCAAGTCAAAGTCCAGACCTGAATCCAATCGAGAATCTGTGGAAAGAACTGAAAACTGCTGTTCACAAATGCTCTCCATCCAACCTCACTGAGCTCGAGCTGTTTTGCAAGGAGGAATGGGAAAAACTTTCAGTCTCTCGATGTGCAAAACTGATAGAGACATACCCCAAGCGACTTACAGCTGTAATCACAGCAAAAGGTGGCGCTACAAAGTATTAACTTAAGGGGGCTGAATAATTTTGCACGCCCAATTGTTCAGTTTTTGACTTGTTAAAAAAGTTTGAAATATCCAATAAATGTCGTTCCACTTCATGATTGTGTCCCACTTGTTGTTGATTCTTCACAAAAAAATACAGTTTTATATCTTTATGTTTGAAGCCTGAAATGTGACTTTCCCAGAGTTGAGCTGTGCTGAGCCTGTATGGACCCCGTTAGTTGACAGCTGTTTCCGAGGGACTCTGAGGTAGCGTTCACAGACATTAGAGGGTAATTATAGTTATGGGAAGAGGTCTGAGATGACTGGACTGATCCTGGGCACAGCAAAGCAGATCTATTGGTCAATAGTCCTTTATATTGCCTACATTAATTGATTTGTCCGGAACCATGTCGAAACAAAGTGCTCTCTTTATGTACTGTTGTGTTGTCTCTCTTGTCGTGATGTGTGTTTTGTCCTATATTTTTATGTAATTTATATTTATTTTTAATCCCAGCCCCCAACCCCGCAGGAGGCCTTTATTGTAACTAAGAATTTGTTCTTACCTGACTCGCCTAGTTAAATAAAGGTTAAATAAATGCACATAGAAATAACGATAAGCAACAGGTCTCCCTTGAATACGAGATGGGTAATCTCAATAGGATTTCCTTAATAAATAAAGGATCAAAAAATGCGATGCCTGGACATGAACACACAGCCATATACCTATAGTACGTGGATAAACTCAGCAAAAAAAGAAACATCCTCTCACTGTCAACTGAGTTTATTTTCAGCAAACTTAACATGTGTCAATATTTGTATGAGCATAACAAGATTCAACAACGGAGACATAAACTGAACAAGTTCCACAGAAATTGAATAATGTGTCCCTGAACAAAGGGGGAGGGGGGGGGGTCAAAATTAACAGTAACAGTGCATTAAGAGTGGGGTAACGGTGCATTAAGTACTGCAGTGCATCTCCTCCTCATGGACTGCACCAGATTTGCCAGTTATTGCTGTGAGATGTTACCCCACTCTTCCACCAAGGCACCTGCAAGTTCCTGGACATTTCTGGGGGGGGAATGGGCCTAGCCCTCACCCTCCGATCCAACAGGTCCCAGACATGCTCAATGGGATTGAGATCCGGGCTCTTCGCTGGCCATGGCAGAACAGTGACATTCATGCACAGAACGAGCAGTATGGCTGGTGGCATTGCCATGCTGGAGGGTCATGTCAGGATGAGCCTGCAGGAAGGGTACCACATGAGGGAGGAGGATGTCTTCCCTGTAACGCACAACGTTGAGATTGCCTGCAATGACAACAAGCTCAGTCCGATGATGCTGTGACACACCACCCCAGACCATGACGGACCCTCCACCTCCAAATCAATCCTGCTCCAGAGTACAGGCCTCAGTGTAATGCTCATTCCTTCGACGATAAACAAGAATCCGACCATCACCCCTGGTGAGACAAAACCGTGACTTGTCAGTGAAGAGCACTTTTTGCCAGTCCTGTCTGGTCCAGCAACTGTGGGTTTGTGCCCATAGGCAACGTTGTTGCCGGTGATGTCTGGTGAGAACCTGCCTTACAACAGGCCTACAAGCCCTCAGTCCAGCCTCTCTCAGCCTATTGCGGACAGTCTGAGCACTGATGGAGGGATTGTGCGTTCCTGGTGTAACTCGGGCAGTTGTTGCCATCCTGTACCTGTCCCGCAGGTGTGATGTTCGGATGTACCGATCCTGTGCAGGTGTTATTACACGTGGTCTGCCACTGCGAAGATGATCAGCTGGCCGTCCTGTCTCCCTGTAGTCTTAGGCAGTACGGACATTGCAATATATTGCCCTGGCCTGATCTGCAGTCCTCATGCCTCCTTGCAGCATCCCTAAGGCACATTCACGCAGAAGAACAGGGACCCTGGCATCTTTCTTTTGGTGTTTTTCAGAGTCAGTATAAAGGCCTCTTTATAGTGCCCTAAGTTTTCATAACTGTGACCTTAATTGCCTACCGTCTGTAAGCTGTTAGTGTCTTAATGACCGTTTAACAGGTGCATGATCATTAATTGTTTATGGTTCATTGAACAAGCATGGGAAACAGTGTTTGAACCCTTTACAATGAAGATCTGTGAAGTTATTTGGATTTTTACAAATTATCTTTGAAAGACAGGGTATTTCTGAGTTTATAAAGAGCTTGACCAAAAACATGCTGCTGATTTCTTCCAAGTTGTTCCGACCTCTACATTCCAGATGTGGCCTCTGAGACATAAAAGTGGTATCAATAACCTGACCAATGACTACATTTCAAGAGACCGGGTGTAATTAAGGGAAGGGAAATTGACAGTACTTCAAAACAGGTCTCCATTTAGTTTTAAGCTTGTCAACTGCAGTACATTAGTCTGTAGAGTCACCCAAAGCGGTATTGCATCTCACTTAAAGGGGAAATGCATTCAAAAACGTGATTTTCTGTGTTTTATACATATTTCCACACTATGAGGTTGGAATAATACTGTTAAATTGTGAGTTATGATAATGTCCTTTCAGTGTAAGAGCTGTTTGAAAAGTCTGCCTGAAATTTCTGCCTGTTTTGCATGGGTGGGGCTTTGGACCGCCTGATGACATCACCAGGCAGTATAAGTTAATAGACCACTAACAAAGATATTTTTCCTCTTCTATGCCAATAACAGCTTGTTTTCTGGTTACAAATCCCTCCCATTAGGCTCCTCCAATTAGGCCACACACTATAGACCACTCCCACGGAAATCCTAGCAAAATTATTGCTTGAGAAATAGCTTCTGCTAAGAAACACATTTTGTACATTTTTTACCATTTTACAAACAAAAAAAACAATGACAGTAAGGTACTTAATTGTTACCCAGAAATGATTCGACATTGAGATAAAAAAATTGGACCTTTAAAAAGGCCTGCAAATTACTGTAGTAGGTGTCTAAAGCTTTCTGTGGTCCAACTAAATTCATGCACTGAGAACCATGTGAAAACTGAACACCCCCAGTGAAATCCCAGCTCAATCTACAGTATCAGAACATATGGAGGATTGATCTAGACAGACCAGGTTTTAATGCGTCTACCGGTCGTTATAAGATGGATCAAACATAGCTTTGTTGGACAGAAACTCCCCGGCACTAGACCGCTGACCTGTATGAATGAAACCTGTATGAAAGGTGCAACCGCTTTGTTAGAGTCATTTCCCAGAGCTGGCTGATGGGTGTATTTATGCCATGTTTAATCTTGGCAGTTATTAACCTGCGTGACCCTTGACCCCATTACATCTTCCAGAAGGCCAGAAAGAGAGAACGGTCTTTAATGATAGACACAACTCAGTGTTGAACTACAACATTTCTGGCCCGTTTGCCAAGAAGGTTGAAACGGAACAATACAATTATTAGTTTAGAATAGAAAAAACGGGACAAAACAAACACCAGACCTGGAAAATCCCAATACTGTAAGGTAGGTGTGTAAAAAGGCCATAAATCCCCTGTAAGAGAGCAGTAGCGGTGAGTGTGACAACCAGTTCGCTACAGCTCTATGGGAAGCTCCTGCCTCCAGCTCCTCTCTCTCTCTCTCTCGCTAAGGGAAATGACTTCATACTGTTTCATACCGTTTCCCATCACTAGGCCTGTCTCCAACGTTCAGCCTATGGGGGGACGTTAGCCGCTCAGACCCCGGTTTTGGGAACTGTTTTCCCAGCACATAAAGCTGGCGTCTGGCCTCTCTGGGGCGTTCGACCAGTGTGTGTGGACTGTGGAGTAGATCCTGTTTCACACCTCAGGGCCAGATGGGCCGGCCCACACTCAGTACTCAGTGTGTGTGTACGGGGGCCTGAAAGGGCTAGGCGTGATTGATGAGTCAGCCCCCGCCCAGCCAAGCAGGTGAGCATGCTACACACACTCAGTAAGTGCTGTAAAACTGTTCCTAGCCTAGTGGGCTAGGCTAGGAGCCCCAGGCATGTGCATTAATCCTCCCAAACCCTTTGACCTGGAGGCTGAGTCTGGAGCGGCTGGAGGCTGTCAACCAGGCCACGCTGTCTCTGAGGCAGCATTACCCTGACATGTTATAGCCCTCTGGGGGGAGGTCTGGCCAGACAGGCAAAGCCATGGATATACAGAGTTAACTAGGCAAATGGGAACAGTCCCACTGGGCACACACTGGTTGAATCAACGTTGTTTCCACGTCACTTTAATGAAATGACGTTGAATTGTCGTCTGTGTCCAGTGGGATATTGTTATGGAACATTTGGTGGTGCCAACATGGATGTCTGATCTGTAGAGTGTCTATAGCTGTGGTGGTCCATTGTGTGTGTTAGGTTGTATTGGGTGGTGTTGGGGTGTATTGGGTGGTGTTTGGGGTGTATTTTGGTGGTTGCTGGGTTCAGGGATGTAGGGTGCTGGGTGTTAGGACTCACTTCCGGCTCCGGCTCCGGCCCCACAGCTGGGGGAGAGCTGGCCACTGCCGCAGGTGCACATGTTGGGTCTGGAACAGAAGCCATCACCGCACGAGTTACGGCAGATCGCTGGGAGGAGAGATAGAAGAGAAGTCAAATGTATTTCTAGATTAACTTTGGCCTAGCCAGCCAAAAGAGGATAGACTGAGCTCTCCTCTTGGCCTACTCTTTGCACACAGATTTCTGTTAACTTGTTATGGATAGGGGGCAACATTTTCACGTTTGGATGAAAAGCGTGCCCAGAGTAAACTGCTTGCTACTCAGTCCCAGTTGCTAATATATGCAGATTTGGATAGAAAACACTCTGAAGTTTCTAAAACTATTTGAATGATGTCTGTGAGTATAACAGAACTCATATGGCAGGCAAAAACCCGAGACAAAAATCCAACCAGGAAGTGGGAAATCTGAGGTTGGTCGTTTTTCAACTCATTCCCTATTGAAGATACAGTGGGATATGGGTCATGTTGCACTTCCTAAGGCTTCCACTATATGTCAACAGTCGTTAGAACCTTGTCTGATGCTTCTACTGTGAAGTGGGCCCGAATGAGAGGGGAATGATTCAGAGGTCTGGCAGAATGCTTTGAGCTCGTGACGCTCGTTCACGTGAGAGCGAGCTCTGTTCCAGTGCTTTTCTACAGATAAAGGAATTCTCCGGTTGGGACATTATTGAAGATTTATGTTAAAAACATCCTAAAGATTGATTCTATACTTCGTTTGACATGTTTCTACAGACTGTACTATGACTTTTCGTCTGAACTTTTGCCTGGACCTGCCCGCGCGTCGTGAGTTTAGATTGTGTACTGAACGCGCGAACAACAAGGAGGAATTTGGACAGAAATGATGGACTTTATGGAACAAATCAAACATATATTGTGGAACTGGGATTCCTGGGAGTGCATTCTGACGAAGACCATCAAAGGTAAGTGAATATTTATAATGCTATTTCTGACTGGCGGATATCTTCTTGGGTTGTGTTGGTCTCTGAGCGCCGTACTCAGACTTTGCATGGTTTGCTTTTTCCGCAAAGTTTTTAAAAAATCTGACAGCGGTTGCATTAAGGAGAAGTATATCTTTAAATCTGTGAATAACACTTGTATCTTTTATACATTCTTATTATGAGTATTTCTGTGATTTGATGTGGCTCTGTGCAAATTCACGGGATGTTTTGGAGGCAAAGCCAAATGTAAACTGAGGTTTTTGGATATAAATATGAACTTGATCGAACAAAACATACATGTATTCTGATGAAGAATATCAAAGGTTAGTGATCAATTTTATCAATATTTCTGCTTTTTGTGAGTCCTCTCTTTGGTTGGAAAATCGCTGTATGCCTTCTGTGACTAGTTGCAGACCTAACATAATGATATGTTCTGCTTTCGCCGAAAAGCTTTTTTGAAATCGGTCACGGTGGTTGGATTAATGATAATTTGATCTTTAAAATGGTGTCTAATACTTGTATGTAGCGGAACCCCAGTCCTAGACAGGTTAAGCACTTTCTGATAAGTTTGTGGAAAGCTCTATTTGATATGATTCATTTGATTCATACAGGGGTTTTATAGACTATCAGTGCAGAGGCAACCTGACTTTCAGTTTATAGGTATTGTGACCATAATGTCTCGGTACTTACGGACAATACACTGGTTCCCTCCAGGCAGAGTCTTCCAGCCAGGGCAACAGTAGGAGTGGAAGCGAGAGCCACACACATTGGGCCTGCAAGACAGGGAAAACAAACTCAGTACTCAACAGAGCCCCAATATAATTTAATAAAATCCTTCAGCAAACACACATGGGCATGAGTTATTTTCCAAGCGCTCACAGACCCTGGCGACCTTTGCTTTCATTCTAAACAGCTCCAACGTTGACGGTAGGCATTTCTTGTATGGCTGACACGAAAATACCAGTTTGTTTTTAGACATACTCAATGTAAACTTCCCAAGAAACAGCAGATATATATAAACCCCTTTCTCTAAGCCTCCCTGGTCTCTGCTCTTCTGGCTAAAGTCCTGCACCTCCTGGAGTCCAGGTTCTGCCTGCTGATTGATCGGGAGGCTTAAAAAAAAGTGACTGGACAGGAAGCTGCCCTGATCACTGACACATATACGAGTCATCGAACAGCTCAGGGAGCGACTTACTGATCTTCCAGATTAGCTACAACATCCCCCTGAGGGACCATTCCAATCACATCCACACATAACGGACCTGGCCTCAAGTACTCTAACTACCTTATGGAGGTAGTGACTCAGACCTCAGTCAGAGAGTCGAATGAAAGGGCAAGACTGTAGTGTATACAGTGCATTTCCCTTTGGAATTCATCCAACACTGTAGGACAATATTATAACCAGGGGGTGGAATTCACAGAGAGCTATAGTAAACTGAATCTCAGCAAAAAGGTGGATTAGGGCTGTTCTAGATGCATCCATAACTAAGGGAACATCTACTTTTCCTTCATGCAACACAAGATGATTGTCCGCCTCCTCTTCCTTTCTAGACATTAACCGGTGTCTGTCAGTCACCTGGGAACAGACTAGAGCAGCTGTAGTTTGGATCGTTAGGACAACAGAAAGGAGAGCACACCTCCAACAGCATTACCAGATGGCACAAACACAGAAAATTAGGGAGGGTGGGAGAAAGAGAGAGCGAGGGAGGGAGAGAGAGCAAGAAAATAGAAGGGGGAATGGAAAGGGTAAGGGAGAAAGAGTGAGGAAGAGAAAAAAGAGATAGAGATAGAAAGAGAGAGAGATTGAAGAGGAAAGGAGGGGAAAGGAGAGATGTAATGAAATAAAGGTTAGGAGGTAAGAAAATACAGAATTTAGGGACGGGGACGAGGGATCAGTAGGAGGTAAAGGAAAACAGGTTTATGTTAAGGAGATGGAGGAGGAGGAGGGAGCAGAAAACAGAGCAGCAGATATGGAAACAGAGAAAGGGGCAACACTAGCAACCAGAGGCGAACCCATGAGGGGCTGCACTTCTGGGTCATAGGCCTACACAAATCTTGAGGGGGCTTGAAAAATGCTGTTTTGACATACACGAACAGCGCAAGAGCGCAACATTCCAACAATTAATGCGGCAAAACTGCTTGCATGCCACAGTCAATCATCTCTCTACACAGGTTAGCAATTCCTCCGCTCATTGAAACCTGGATATGCCAATTGACAACATGGCCCAGCCAAACCAGGGTCAACCCAGTAATCCCACACATATCGGTTTGGCTGGGTTTGTTGTTCCTGCGCTCTCCTTCAGGCTAACCCCGGCCTCCTTACAGGAGGAGAGTACAGAGAAGTTCAGCCCTTGGGATTTGCCTCAATATTGAAACGTCATGCTGTTTTCAGCACTCAATTTAAAGAGGATTAGCTGGCTGAAGTCTTTGATGTAGCCTCTTGGCCCATAGCACTCTCATTATAATTAATTAATAGTGATAAAACAAAGATGACTGCACACAGCACAGTAACCAGGAGAACTATTAAAACCCCAAAACAAAAGCACATTCTATTGTGACCTAAAAAACCCTTGGTTTAGATTGAGAGATTGTTCTAGATTTCCGATACAGCAGCTATGGAACTGGAAAAGTTGCTGTCAATGAGGTCAAATGGGACTTGGTATAACCCTAGTGAAATACTTTCAGAGCCCAACTGTTAGGCAAATACCTTCACCCTGGTGTTTTCCAAAGGCTTAGAGCTCAAAGGCTTTCAGAAGAAACATTTCATTGCGTCTGTGTTCTCTAGGACGTTCCCTCTTGTTTAATAGTGTAAGATGGTGAAAGACACGACAGAACCTCAAACGGACCAGATCTTCAGACTTTTTTCTCAGTCCTTTGATCTTACAGACCAACATATAATCTAGAGAGCTTCTGGGGGCCACAGGCTCCTGGCTAGAAAGTGCAAACTCAACAGTTATGAGACAGAGTGCCCAGAGGCTCTTCACATGGAGGATTCCAGGGGAACAGAAGGTCAGAGCCAGACAGTTCAGAGGCACAGAAGGGGCCATGCTGGGACTAGTGGGAAATTAGCTGGGCCGATGGGGGGCTGTAAAGACCACAGACTGGATTTCAGGCCAGGACAACTTTAGGTCAGTTGGAGGAGGTAATCCAACTGGGAAAGGGGGATGGGGGCTACAAACCCTTCTAAAGGTCAGAGGTCAGCTCACTGGCATTTGACCCTGTCAGTAGATTGCTACCCTTTTCTGCCCTAAGATATTTGGACTTGCTTCTTTGTTAGATCTGGAGCTGATAGGATTCACTGAGTTCATCTTCATAACTCTGGGAAGTTGTTTGGCCTGCTTTAGTGTTAATTCTAAAAACGCCTGAGAACGTTTTTTTTCTTATCTAAAGATGGCCTGATTCTCTCACTTGACTAATTTGAACCCTGAGCTCATACTGTACTGGTGTAAAAGGGGGCTGAGATACAGTAGCAGTCAAATGTTTGTACCCACCTATTCATTCAAGTGTTTTTCTTTCTTTCTTTTTATTACTATTTTCGACATTGTAGAATAATAGTGAAGACATCAAAACTATGAAATAATACATATGGAATCATGTAGTATCCAAACAAGTGTTAAACAAATCTAAATATATTTTATATTTGAGATTCTTCAAAGTAGCCACCCTTTGCTTTCATGACAGCTTTGAACACTCTTGGCATTCTCTCAACCAGCTTCATGAGGGAGTCACCTGGAATGCTTTTCCAACAGTCTTGAATTAGTTCCGACATATGCTGAGCACTTGTTGGCTGCTTTTCCTTCACTCTGCGGTCCAACTCATCCCAAACCATCTCAATTGGGTTGAGGTCGGGTGATTGTTGGGGCCAGGTCATCTGATGCAGCACTCCGTCAATCTCCTTCTTGGTCAAATAGCCCTTACACAGCTTGGAGGTGTGTTTTGGGTCATTGTCCTGTTGAAAAACAAATGATAGTCTCACTAAGCGAAAACCAGATGGGATGGCGTATCGCTGCAGAATGCTGTGGTATCCATGCTGGTTAAGGGTGCCTTGAATTCTAAATAAATCACAGACAGTGTCAGCAGCAAAGCACCCCACACCATCACACCTCCTCCTCCATGCTTCACGTTGGGACCACACATGCGGAGACCATCCGTTCACCTACTCTGCGACTCACAAAGACACAGCAATTGGACAAATTTGGACTCATCAGACCAAAGGACAGAATTCCACCGGTCTAATGTCCATTGCTCGTGTTTCTTGGCCCAAGCAAGTCTCTTCTTATTATTGTGTCCTTTAGTAGTGGTTTCTTTGCAGCAATTTGACCATGAAGGCCTGTCGTCTCTGAACAGTTAATGTTGAGATGTATCTATTACTTGAACTCTGTGAAGCATTTATTTGGGCTGCAATCTGAGGTGCAGTTAATTGCCGATTTCTGAGGCTGGTAACTCTGATGAACTTGTCATCAGCAGCAGAGGTAACTCTGGGTCTTCCTTTCCTGTGGCAGTCCTCATGAGAGCCAGTTTCATCACAGTGCTTGATGGTTTTTGCGACTGCACTTGAAGAATCTTTCAAAGTTCTTGAAATTTTCCATATTGACTGATCTTAATGTCTTAAAAGTAATGATGGACTGTCGCTTCTCTTTGCTTATTTGAGATGTTCTTGCCATAATATGGATTTGGTCTTTTACCAAATATGACTATCTTCTGTATTCACTTTTAACAAGGCACCTGTTAATTGAAATGCATTCCAGGTGACTACCTCATTAAGCTGGTTGAGAGAATGCCAAGAGTGTGAAAAGTTGGGTGGCTACGTTGAAGAATCTCAAATATCCAATATATTTTGATCCGTTTAACACGTTTTTTGTTACTACGTGATTCCATATATGTTATTTAATCGTTTTGATGTCTTCACTATTATTCTACAATGTAGAAAATAGGCCAAATAAAGAAAAACCCCAGAATGAGTAGGTGTGTCCAAACTTTTGACTGGTACTGTATATACCTCTCACTCTCTGGGTTAGTGGGTTTAGAGGGAGCAGGACGAGGGAGGGCGGTCTGCATGGGCCAAGCAAAGTCCGAATGGGCATAATTGTTCTCCGTAAGAATAACCATCAAGTGTATTGTCCAAGTTTTTTCTTAGTTTTTTTATGAGGCCCATGTGAATTATGGCCAAACTTACGATGTATGTGATAAACTATAACGATAGGCAGAGTTGTTGCGAAACTTGAATCCCTCCCGTCAACTCCATAAACAAAAAACCATACATACATTGTGTCCTAGGGCAGATGGAGCGGATAGATTTCTTGTTTTGCCTCTTTCTTCAAGGATGACAAAAAATCTAAACCACATTAGCTCGACCACATGCCACATGTACCCCCTGAAATGGAGGTTCTGTCTTTTAGGTCTAGCCTGAATGTATGCATAAAATGCAGACACATAAAAAATGAAAGGAACTCTAATGCATAAAAAACAAAATGGGTCATCCTTCATACATTCCAAATGTTCCTCTCAGACTTAGCGAGCTTGCCCTTCCTTCCTCTTCCCCTCTTCAAAATACCAGCTGATGTATCTAAAGCTTTATTGGAGAGAACGACCGGAACATTCTAGAATATAGGAATTATTTTCTTATGGGTTAGGCATGTACCAGGGAATCCTCTGGGGAGAGCAAGTACTCCATCCAATTTACCTTGGAAGGAACCTGGGTGGCTGAATGCACTTCTCTACTTTGAGAAAGACTACCAAGTGAGTGAACGTCCAAAGCATCTCCCCTGAGCAGAGTTTTGGATGCCTAGAAGTCCCAGTCTGGACCTCTTCCCTCCCTCTTCACATGCAGGAGACCTTATTAGCCTGCCTGAAAGGCTGTTTCGTTCGTTCGTTCTTTCTGGCATGGCTGGTTATGAGCCACAAACTCACTATTTATTTTACTTTCCTTCGCCCCACATCTCTCTCCCTCTCCCCCGTCCCTCTCTCTCTCAACCTAGAGCCCACCACTTTACAGAGCCTCCCAGGTTGTACAGTATAGTATCAAGGTAATTGAGGAGGTCCCAGGACCCGGGCCCATGGTATGATCAGATTCCACCCATGTGTAGACGTCAAATTGCACTCTGCCTAGGAAGTCAATAAATCAGACACACTCAACATCAGCCAGTCCAACAACAAACCAGCAACAGTAGAGTCTGAAACCCTGGTATGTGTTCACACAACAAAGTGTAATGACCACCATTAACATAATCTCTCTCCCAGAGAGAATCTGATGCTGTACAGACCACCATTAACATAATCTCTCTCCCAGAGAGAATCTGATGCTGTACAGAATGTGTAATGACCACCATTAACATAATCTCTCTCCCAGAGAGAATCTGATGCTGTACAGACCACCATTAACATAATCTCTCTCCCAGAGAGAATCTGATGCTGTACAGACCACCATTAACATAATCTCTCTCCCAGAGAGAATCTGATGCTGTACAGAATGTGTAATGACCACCATTAACATAATCTCTCTCCCAGAGAGAATCTGATGCTGTACAGAATGTGTAATGACCACCATTAACATAATCTCTCTCCCAGAGAGAATCTGATGCTGTACAGAATGTGTAATGACCACCATTAACATAATCTCTCTCCCAGAGAGAATCTGATGCTGTACAGACCACCATTAACATAATCTCTCTCCCAGAGAGAATCTGATGCTGTACAGACCACCATTAACATAATCTCTCTCCCAGAGAGAATCTGATGCTGTACAGACCACCATTAACATAATCTCTCTCCCAGAGAGAATCTGATGCTGTACAGAATGTGTAATGACCACCAGTAACATAATCTCTCTCCCAGAGAGAATCTGATGCTGTACAGAATGTGTAATGACCACCAGTAACATAATCTCTCTCCCAGAGAGAATCTGATGCTGTACAGACCACCAGTAACATAATCTTTCTCCCAGAGAGAATCTGATGCTGTACAGAATGTGTAATGACCACCAGTAACATAATCTCTCTCCCAGAGAGAATCTGATGCTGTACAGAATGTGTAATGACCACCATTAACATAATCTCTCTCCCAGAGAGAATCTGATGCTGTACAGAATGTGTAATGACCACCATTAACATAATCTCTCTCCCAGAGAGAATCTGAAGCTGTACAGACCACCATTAACATAATCTCTCTCCCAGAGAGAATCTGATGCTGTACAGACCACCATTAACATAATCTCTCTCCCAGAGAGAATCTGATGCTGTACAGACCACCATTAACATAATCTCTCTCCCAGAGAGAATCTGATGCTGTACAGAATGTGTAATGACCACCAGTAACATAATCTCTCTCCCAGAGAGAATCTGATGCTGTACAGACCACCAGTAACATAATCTTTCTCCCAGAGAGAATCTGATGCTGTACAGAATGTGTAATGACCACCAGTAACATAATCTCTCTCCCAGAGAGAATCTGATGCTGTACAGAATGTGTAATGAGGGGACCATGGATCATTTGTATATGTTGGGTGCAAATACTTTACTCTATAAACAATGGTGGAGTTGAACAAAATGATGGGAAAAGTCCACTGGGTATGCTACTCGCCATGAAAACTAAGGCAATCGTTTAATGGGAACAGCACGAGTTTATGCAACTGTTGCATTCGCTGCAATATTATTTCATATCTAATCTAATCTTGACACCATGCAACACAGTTCTGCTTCACTGAGTAGATCAGAGGATAAGATTGCCAGACCAGAGCAGCCCACTACGTGTGTCTAAGTCAACCACAGAGTGAATGTGACACAGGTCAGGCCTGAAGTGGCCTTGTGCCTAGCTGGTTCACAGACAAAATGGCTCCATTGAGACTTGTTTGGCTCTCCGATATACAGGGGATCCATTTACGTCCAGCAGAGAGGTCCAATGGCTGCCAAATTAATCACACTGACTGACAACGCAGACACGTCTGTTTGTTCTGTGCAGCGTGAATCATTACTGAACATTTAAGAAAACAGCAAGTCAGTCCTATGCGTGCGTTACCCTACCCAGGTCCTGCACTATAATGTTATACTATTTCATTCCATGATGGCTTAGCTCTCTCTCTCTCTCTCTTTCCCTCTCCCTTTCACTCCTTTTCGCTGCCATGAGTTCTGTTGTTTTGTCACCTGCGAAAGTGAAACAAATGTCCCTTGTCGTGGCCCCCAGAACGATCTGAATACTCCCTTCCCCGCGTTGGGGCGCAGGGGAGCCATAAGCAGGGACAGATGAGAGACTGATTGGAATAACTGATGCAAACATTTGAGAATCGTCCCAACAAAACATCCTTTGTTTTTCCAAAAGGAGGAAACGTACAGTAAAAGCTTGCCGTCCTCCATTGACAGACATCCCACCCAGTCCCTGGGGAGATTGGGGAGGGGGGGGGGTTGAGGGGAGACGGTAGGGATGATGATGGAGAAGAAGGGAGGGTTCTGTGGTTTCTATAATCCACCCCACTGAAACACTCGAACACCACCCCCGTTTGTGATTTCCCAATTGACTGCCCATTTACCCCCACTACGAGTGATTCGCTCAAAACAGTCTTGCTAATAAACTTTCCCCTGCAGTCTTCAGCTGTGTTCTCCAGCTAATACGCCTAACAGAATGCCTACTTGCCTAGATTTGGGTCATTGCGTTCACTCGACAAACCTTCATGAATGACCCAACCCCTTTCCCTAGACTCTGACATGAAAATGCCATTTTGCTGTAAATACTCAAGTATCTCTCAATGTTGCAAGCAACCTTTTAGCTTCGAACATGTGCTGTCTTTGGGAGAACAATGATGTATTCAGCATTATTTGGCTGTAGTAAGGCTATGTTGGCCTTAGCCCAGGAAGCACAGCAGTGGAAGAAAGAGTTGCCAAGACAGCTCAATGGGGAAAGCTAGCCATAAACTAATTGTCCAACTGTCCACATTCTAAACCTAATTATATTACCATGTTTCAGTGGAGCAGTATGGTTGAACTCAAAGACAGACAACCACCCAAATGCTCTTTGTGTCAATCAACATAAAGAAATTGCAGTTCCTGCCTAAACAAAACTCAGCAAACAGAGAACTCCAGAAACTAAACTCCTTACCCTCTGAGTGTCTCCTGGCCTCTCCGGCGAACCCTCTGCACCTCCCTCTCGTCCACCTTCCCCGTGAAGCGGCTGGCTTGGTACCCTCCATCTCCCGCTCCTGCCTGGCCATACGCTGTGTGGACCGCGGCCCAGCAAACGGCCGCCCATCCCAGCAGCAACCGGGCCAGCTTCCCTGCTCCCATTAGCTGCTCTGTGTGTTTCTGCGTAGCCCTGCTGCTGAAGACTACTGGATGATGTCGCTTCCTCTTAGTTGACGAGTTACACTCACGTATCTGTGGACCTGTCCCAGTCCCAGTATGCACTCCAGGGTGGGGGGCTGGAGGGGGCAGACACAGGAACGTACATCAGGGTTTTTGGCCTCCCGCAGACATGTCAACCATCTCAACACAAGAGTATGGGCTACAGGAAAGGTACTTAGAGTGGAATGTGTGCCGTTTCAAGTGTGCAGAAAAAGTAACGGGTTGCTGTGCCAAATAACAGTGAAATGTATTTTTAATTGTGAATTTTTAATTGTGAATTGTTGAAAAGTCAACTGTTTTATTTAGAGTGCCCCCCTTTCCCCAAACTCCCCACCCCTCTTTCTCCCTCCTCTCGCTCTTAAATTTGGAAAGGCTTCAGTTATTCCTCATCAACATCAAATTAATTTCTAATAACTTACCTGGACGTTTACTTTTACAAGTCTGTTCTGACTGCATTAGAACATATTAAGTAGAACAACGTTCAAGTTCTCTCATTAAAAGTCAGCTTTAAGACTGAATGATGGGCCCCCAGTGATATATAACCACAGTTTAACCCACATCAGGGGGTTACAAAGCAGGAAGGAGAGATTTTCCCTTCAATAATGGAAGACAGTTATTGGAAGAAAAGGAGAAGAAAAATAGACTCCCTCCCTGACTCCAATCAAATGTAATGGTAGATGAGTGATAAATTATTGGTAACAATACTCTCCATTCCTTCCCTCCACCCCTTTCTTTCTTTCTCTCTCTCAGACTCACAGAGACACACACAGCAAGCACACACACAGACAAACAAACTTGAATTTGCTTTACATAAAATATAATGTTGAAATGTTGTAGCAAGAAATCATTATACACATTTCCTTAGATTCCTTACGCAAGTATTATCATCATGTGTCATCCAATTTGTAATATACAGAAAGTCATCTACTAGAAAGTCTACATAGAAAGTCTACATAGAAAGTATTCCGATTTTTTTCCTCTTTCACAAATTTGATAGGCTACAACGACATCCTTAGTGGGGGAAAAAGTTAGTGTCTTCATTTACAGACGGCTATGAGAGGGAATCAATGTGGGCGCGATCAATCCGCCAGACCGAACAAAGAAAAATGCCTGATCAATTACCTATGGATAGGTCACTAATTACCACAGCCACAAAGTCATAATTCCCGCCCATTTATACAATTTATCTTCTTAAAATCTGGTTTTAAAACTAACCCTAACCTTAGTCAAAACCTTAACTACCCTGCTAATCTTATGATTAACCCTAGTCTTAAAATTAAGACCAAAAAGCACATATTGACTTTGTGGCTGTAGTAACTAGTGACAACCCAGTGCAACCTTTCTCGACTCAAACGTCAAATGACCCGTAAACTGTTTCCATCGCAAGAAATATACATAAAACGTCATTCGGTTAAAATGCATATGCAACTTTATTCACCTTTGTATTAACTATGAAAAAAGCGTTCCATAAAACGACAGAAAAAAACTACATAGAACAGTGAAATTAACAATATCCAACGGGCTAAACATTTTGGCACTATAATGAAGGCATTTTCTCAGCAACTTTTTGAATGGGAGAAAATCGGCAACATGACCTCGAAGTGGACGACAAAAGGTATAATCTCTTGAAACAAAGTTGCAAAGTAATACAGTAACATTGCTTGATAGTAGGCTATAACCACACCTTTCTTGTGTGAAATATCACAAAAAAGCATTAATACTCCTAAAGAATGTACAACGAACCTCGGCTCGTAAATCGGCTAATGACAATTTAGCAGCCACTAAAAAAATACCGGTAAAACAGATGTAGCAGCCTTTCCTAAAACAATCCTAACCGGAACAGTTTTTATATTTCCTTTCAACCATTCACCTTTTGAATAAGCAAGTAAATGCACCTTACTTTTGCTTTATAACGCATGCAAAACATTTATCAACTCGGGTAAAACACCCCTAGGCCTATGCAACGTTATAGTGAATTATTGATAACCAGTGTCATAAATCAATAGTAGCACAATACCTTACAATTGTTGCAGTGCCTTGAAGTCGAGGAGCCCTGAGTCGAAATTTGAAATGAGATATGTGCTCCAGAATGGGATATTGAACTATAGCCTTGTGAGAAGAAGAGAAAAGTTAGGGAATTGCCCTGATTGGAAGAGGGGAGGTGCTTTTTTAAGACACACAGAGAGGGGGGTTACTAACGGACCACAGGACAAACCCACATTCCCGTAAGACTCCACTGTTATAAAGGGTGGGCAAGTATTCAGACAAACCTCTGACATCGTTTTCCAACTACTTTCCTTCATACCGGTGTAATGAAGTCACGTCTAATAAAGCAAATGGTCAATTAGATGAAAGCAATTAGTCTACTAATAATCCTCAACCTATGGAACATGTTAAAAGATACCTAACCTATTGGCCAGGTTAGTTTATGTATAGAATTCCATCCTTACCTCCCCAAAAGGTTGGTATAGTTTGTGGTTTTTGATTACTTTGTCACATGGAAGTGATTTGTGAACATTTCCAATCAAATGGAATAAGATCATTATGTCTTTAAAGTCGGTGGACCCCCCATGTCATTTATCACAGGCAGTTTAGTACATTTACATTGAACCCAAATTGAAATGACATGTTATTGCTATATTGTATGTATATTGTGTGACAAGTTTACGCATTCTATTTAGAAAGCGTTGCTTTTTATTGCAGTAGCCCACGGGGCAGTGATTGACGTATCCTTATGCATTGCTGTGACTGTTGATAGGAAGTGGACCAAATTAACTGGGGGCCTTGCCATCTGGGTGGTATATTGGAGAAGCAGCTGAGCACATCCCAAATGTTGGGGCCTACAGAGTTGACGGATACCCCCTGTTTGTCTAAGGAAACAGGTTTGGAAAACACAGCAAGCAGTGTTTGTCAGGACTGCCCTAAAATAGTCTCCTCACCACTCCTCACCATGTTTCGTAAGTTGGTTTTAAAATACTGTCTTCACACAATGCATGAAAATGCTGAAACTCACATCATACTGTAATTAGGGAGTACAACTTCAATGGAGTTATGACTTTTGAGAATAAAGGACTTGGTAATAAAATGAGTGGGAAGGTCAAATGCCAGTACTCCTGATATACAAATCATGTAGATTTCCTTTTGTTCTGTTGGGATCGTTTACATTTAGATTGTGGGTGTTTCCCTATACATTAGATTAACGGACACTCCCAAGCCTTCATAGATAAATGTGTTCAGGCCAGCTGGCATGGCCAGGCTCTAAAGATAATATAACTAATTGGGGAAATTTGTATGAAATCATGCTTTAGCACCCCTTCTCTCTCTCTCTCCCTCTCTCTCTCCCTCACACACACACACACACACACACACTTTTGCAGACACATGCCTATACCACTTGTCATGGAACATGGAATTACACACCAGACCAGGCTTAGCCTTGAACATGCAGCAGTGTAGTGACTGGGATGATTTGTGATCCTATTGGGTCTTCCAATGACTCTCTTACAAGTGTGGGATGGGAACCTCACTGACTGTCTTCCATCCCCCTCCACCACCTCAATCTGCTAAACAGAACCACATTTCCCCATGTGATCTTAGGGTAGGGTGAAAGCACCACTGTCTGTATGGATTGTACAGCAGGAACCAAGGGAAATAGTTTAACTACCCCTGATAGATATTACACCATTCTCCATGCACTGTAATTTACATACACTTTAGCCAAATACATTTAAACTCAGTTTTTCACAATTCCTGACATTTAATCCTATTAAACATTTTCTGTCTTAGGTCAGTTAGGATCACCACTTTATTTTATGAATGTGAAATGTCAGAATAATAGTAGAGAGAATTATTTATTTCAGCTTTTATTTTCTTTCATCACATTCCCAGTGGATCAGAACTTTACATACACTCAATTAGTATTTGGTAGCGTTGCCTTTAAATTGTTTAACTTGGGTCAAACATTTCGGGTAGCCTTCCACAAGCTTCCCACAATAAGTCCCTCCTGCAGCAAAGCACCCCCACAACATGATGCTGCCACCCCCGTGCTTCAAGGTTGGGATGGTGTTCTTCGGCTTGCAAGCCTCCCCTTTTTTATGGCCAAAAGTTATATTTTTGTTTCATCAGACCAGAGGACATTTCTCCAAAAGTACAATCTTTGTCCCCGTGCAGTTGCAAACCGTAATCTGTCTTTTTTTTATGGCGGTTTTGGAGCAGTGGCTTCCTCCTTGCTGTGCGGCCTTTCAGGTTATGTCGATATATACCATTTTTATTCTGAGGTCTTGGCTGATTTCTTTTGATTTTCCCATGATGTCAAGCAAAGAGGCACTGAGTTTGAAGATAGGCCTTGAAAAACATCCACAGGTACACCTCCAATTGACTCAAATTATGTAAATTAGCCTATCAGAAGCTTGTAAAGCCATGACATAATTTTCTGGAATTTTCCAAGCTGTTTAAAGGCACAGTCAACTTGTTTGTAAACTTCTGACCCACTGGAATTGTGATACAGTGAATTACAAGTGAAATAATCTGACTTTAAATTGTTGGAAAAATAACTTGTGTCATGCACTAAGTAGATGTCCTAACCGACTTGCCAAAACTATAGTTTGTTAACAAGAAATTTGTGGAGTGGTTAAAAAAATAGTTTTAATGACTCCAACCTAAGTGTATGTGAACTTCCGACTTCAATTGTAGGTAAATTAGTTAGCTGTTTGGATAAGAGGATTGTAAATATACATTACAATAGTTGCAGATCTATTTTACCTTATGATCGATGGAGACAAATGTGAAACCAGTCATATGGCAGCAAACTAAAGCATATCAATATATCAGTTTATGAAATGCTGGCCTTATAACTTGGGATGACATTTGGATAGCTGAGCAATGGGCTTCTGTAGCCATGCAAAAATGACAGTGTAGTGCCAAACCGACCGAGTTGATTAATGATTTCTAGAATGTTTTAATTGTATGACTTTTCACAGTATTTAAAAAAATTGCATTGTGTTAAGTGTTAGCCACTATTGGTGGCCACCATCAGTTATACCTACCTATAAGCATGTATAACTGTCACTGACTTAGTGTTAGTTTCCTTGCATGTTGCATCATTCCATTACATCGATAGGTTACCTTTCTTTCTTCTGTCACGTTTGTGTGGTTGTTCCTGAGGATCGCTAGCCATAGGGGATCATATTAAGCTAACATATTACAAGTTGTGCAATAATTTTGGACATGTAACCTATTTGAATCATTTAGGAACGCAGACCATACGTAGCAGTTTAAACCTGGAACCTGGCGCACGGTCATGACGACTGTACGTTGTCATCACAGTTCCATATTAGTGAGGATTATTAGGGTAGATTTATAGGATCCCTGTTGTACACTTTTCTCACCTTACAATATGTAATGGTTCGGCAACTTTCAGGATTAATCAAACCACAGTATTTTTGGTTCACCAATATATTTTGTGCTTAAAGACTCTCCAAAACAGTTTTTTTTAGGGATGCACGCTATATCGGTAAGCATATCAGAATCGGTTGATATTAGCTAAAAATGCCAACATCGGCATTGACCGAATGTCTAATTTAACGCCAATGTGCAAAACCGATGTCAAAGCTGACGTGCATACAGAGGTAGAAAAAGTACTTAATTGTCATACTTGAGTAAAAGTAAAGATACTTTAATATAAAATGACTCAAGTAAAAGTGAAAGTCACCCAGTAAAATACTACTTGAGTAAAAGTCTATAAGCATCAGATTTTAAATGTACTTAAGTAGAGTGGTGGAAAAAGTACTCAATTGTAATACTTGAGTAAAAGTACAAAGTAAAAGTAAATACTATACATCAAATTCCTTATATTTAGCAAACCAGATGGCACAATTTCCCTTATCATTACTTTATTGACAGCCAGGGGCACACTCCAACACTCAGACATAATTTACAAAGGAAGCATTTATGTTTAGTGAGGCCACCAGATCAGAGGCAGTAGGGATGACCAGGGACGTTCTCTTGATAAGTGTGTGAATTGGACCTTTTTCCTGTACTGCTAAGCATTCAAATTGTAACTAGTACTTTTGGGTGTCAAGGAAAATGTATTTTTCTTTAGGAATGTAGTGAAGTAAAAGTAAAGTAGTCAAAAATATAAATAGTAAGGTAAAGTACAGATACCCCAAAACACTACTTAAGTAGTATGTAAAAGTATTTTTACTTAAGCACTTTACACCACTGTGTGCATACCTATATAACGTAGGTAGATTACAAAATGACACCACAAAAAATACAGCGCTACACAGAACAACAGCAGAAAAATACTAAGCGCACACTTCCAACAACTTAACAAGTTGAAGTCGAGCAGTCATTTGAAAGAGTAAGAACATTTCAGCGAGACAACTCAAAGGTGAAATCCATTAATGCCAAGATAATGGAATTCATTGCCCTTGAAAATCAACCGTTCTCTGTCGTGGATGATGTTTTCTTTCGCCGACTGGTCGAGCACCGGTATACACTACCAAGTAGGCGCTATTTTTTTTTTACAGATATTGCCCTTCGGAGTTACAAAGTATTGTTTAAACGCACATCCCTGAGCTACTTGCTATGGGCATCACTGCTATTAGCTTCACGACTGCCATTTGGACCAATGATGTCAGCCCCATGAGCATTATGAGTCTGATAGCATTGCGGGTCGACGAGGATTTAGTCCTGAGGAAAACCTTATTGCATGCTCAAGAATGTGCTGGTTCTCATACTGCTGCTTCCATTTCAATGGCATTTGAGAACATGTTTGAAACTTGGAAACATGAACACTCCAAACTCCATTCGAATAACTGACTGGAGAAATAAGCTCATCAACTGCGTCTGCAGCAGACATGATACCCTCTGTCATGGCATTGAAACGCCTGCTCAACAAAACTTCCGACATAGACCATGGGGTCAAAACTTGTTTTCAGCGGTTGCATTACATGTATACATCGCACGCAAGGGATCCACGGCTGCAAAGTGTGTAGGAAAGGCGTGTGTAGGAAATGCGTACATTTCCTAAGTTGGGCCCCATTCCCTGAATCGGGCCCCATGGAGAATACATAACACTCACAGAACATGCTATTGCCTAACCGCCTACCACAAATCACACAGGTACAGTATGGTGATGATCCAGACCAGGTTATTAAACTAGTGAAACAGTGGATATCTTGTTAATTTGGTGTACTACATGGTAGTGCTTTAGATACAGTATGGTCATATGGTGTGTGTACTGAGTTGGGAGAGTCACATTATGATCCATCCAGAGGGAATATTTTTACGGGGTGCGCATGGTCAGCATTAAACATTATTATTGCATGTTAAGGTATGCCTTTAGAAGCCCTGCACGTCACTGTTAAAAGGGCTCTCGTGAGATGCCTTGCCCCACGTTGAAAAAGCTATTTGTGTGACATCGTCCAGACCAAAAGATTACACATGCCTCATCTCGCAAAGAGCAGGAGCAGGAATCCCGCCGGTGGTGTAGCAGAGTGAGCGTTGAGGCTGGGGTGCTTCCCAGAGATCTCTGTATATGAGGGATGGCATACGGGCCGAGCCAGATCCCTGGAAAGAAGTAGAAGGTACTCTCAGCACTCCCATCCAGCCCCTCATGAGAATAGCTCTGGAGACCCAAGCAGTTTTGATTCCCTGTGTTGTGTGTCAGAGAGGGTAAAAGGGTTGGAAGAATGGAGACGGGGTATATTCTTGGTCCCATGCCCAGTTTGTTCCCTCCCGGTGCTGCCTGAACCTTGTGAGAGCACCAGAGGCCTGGAGCTTAGAGGACAGGCCCTTGAACTAGGAAATACATAACTCAGACCAACCAGTACACTGACTGGCCCACAGCAGGAATAAATAGCCCACATTACTCATCCTGCTCATAAGAATGAATCAACATGTCACATCCTATATGGGCCAGAACGCTTTTGAATGGAAATGTCTGGAAAAATTGTTTTTAGTAGTTTTTTTTGCAAAAAAAAGAGGAACAGTAAAAGCCCTGTGCACAGTGTTGTGTCTTTGTCAAGTGCTGGTCACCGCAGAAACAACAGAAAATATGCTCTAGCATAGTGCTTTGATGTAAGGCAGTCAAAGTTCTGATGGTCACTGCATAAATGTCAGAAAGGTTCGGTGGAGTTTTCCTTTGAAATGTGATAGCTGCATAACCCCTGATGTTTCAGCAGAGCAAGTGTTGGATGCATGTTAGATCAAATCTTTATGGGGGAGCTCAGTCATCAGTGGGTCATTCAGTATAACAGATCCTAAGGCTACTACTCTCTCATTTATTACTCTACACATTCTGTGCCTTTTGCATCCCTTTTATATTTTAAGTAGAAATTGTGCAAAAAAAAAAAGCATGTTATAAATGAAGTGCCCTTTAATATAGACCACATGGGAAAATTCTATAAATCAGATTTTTTTTATATGAATAAAGACTTGCTAAAGTGCCAAAATTCATATATATACACATCTGTATGGGTAAGAGGGTAAAAAAATAGATATATATATTTTATTTTTATTGATTAGTGATTAATTTTAAGGTAAAAAAACAACAGCTTGTCATTTTAAGGTTAAGCCTGTTATGTGAACTGAACATAACACGTCAACCCTCTTACCCATACAGATGTAGAATCTTCTGTTGCAGGAGAATTTCAGACTTGATTTTCCCTTATAAAAATGTATCAACCCCTACAAAATCTATAATAATCCACATAATAATTCACATTTCCTGTTGCTGCAGGATTATTTTCATACTGTGGCAAACTGGCTCAAAATAAAAATCCTATATCTGTAGACAGACAGGCTAGAGATGTTTTTAAAAATAATACTTTTTTGTGAAGCTTGCATTCAATTGCCCCGTCCCTGTTGCACACAACAAGCTTCCATTCCCTCTCTCACAAAGGGAATTTTTAAGATGAATTCGTCAATCCTGTTACAGTCAACCCTGTTACTTTATTTGGCACATAATAGTCACTTACTATAGTCATTTTTTAAATGTAGCCTCTTGAGATGGGGTAACATGTTTTTTTTAAATTAAGTTGAAATAAGGTGGGTCTCTATATCTTTGCGAGACCTCCTATGTGTTCATGTGTGTGTAAAACATGTATGGGCCTAATAGTAAGACATGCCATTTAACGGAAAAAATGTATGACCTTTTAATGTGGCATGAACACAACCAGCCATGATGTTTTCATATGATTGTCAAACAAATCACTTCAAAAAGTACGCTTCATGCACACATTCGCCCAATCCAAAATAATTCTAACATCCAAACAGTGCACAGTGCACACCCACCAATAAATGGTTGAAATCATGAGAGAGGTGGGTGGGGGTGTTCATTTAATGATGAGCTCATGTCTCATCCTGGTTCCCGCGTAATTAACACACTGATTGTGAGAGAGTGAGTGACATGGAAGTCTTTGAGGTCAACTTATTATTTTCTCCCATAGTAGACAAAGATATGCCTAATTGAAGATCCTCAAAGCCTCAAGATTTTTGCATCTCAAAACAAAAAACTAAACTAAAGAGCACAGTTTACCCATCCTCCATTGAATGACATAGTTCCACAACTTTCCACTCCACACTCCATCAGTATGCCTGTGTATAATCTAAAACTCATGTTTTGGAGAAGGGTGGCGTTAAGGTCAGGGAGGTGGTGAGGTGGGGCTGAATGGAGGTTTGGAAGTGTCATCATCCTGGGGTTTGTGGTCAAGCCCATGGGGTCTGTGTGGAGCGTGGCTGAGTGTGGAGACGCTCCCAGCTGGGAATCCTGTGGTCTGGTGGTAAGGGCCCGGGAAGATTAAAACATGGTCTTCCCTCCTCACAGAAAAAATACAGAGGGAAACAACCTTGGAAAAACAGCGGCCATCTTTAATTAAGGTCCTTTGAGGCCTCGTCAGTAGAACTGTGGTCAGAGAGAAGGGGCTCGTCTCCGTTGGGGTCAGACCAGGAGATTTAGCCAACCATTCAGAGAGATCATTACTGAGGGTTGTTGGGTACCAATGTGGTGAGGAAAGGGGGGCCATTTTGTGGCGAGGGGCAGAAGTCGTCTACACAAAACTTTCCCATAAAGCTATTTGACCAACAACACGCCGTCTTTTTATTGTTGATTTGTTTCAGCGTGTTCTTGAAAACATCTGAGTGGCGGGCCAATAAGTGAGTGAGCTTCAGGCTGGGGTTATTTTTGGTACTCCTGCCACCTTACATCATCCTAATCACAGCTCTTACCTTGCTCTGTCTGATTCAAATGAAAAGTCTTCACCAGCTCCTAAAAGTCTTCACCAAATCCCTCCTCACCTCCCGCCAATCCTCCTTCAGAAAGAGGCTAACCTAGCCTCACCTCATCTAGATATCCTTTTCTCTGCCCCCAGCAGTCAGCTGCACTGCCCCGGTGATGCAGCGTCAGAAGAATGCAGCACTTCAAAGAAGGTGACGTGAGACAAAGGGGAGCAGTGTTCAGGGGATGAGAATGTGTCATCTCATAAAAAGCATACAAACACACTGATCCATTTATGTTGGGGCGGACAGGCCTTACATGTCTTCAGTAGGGTCTGTGAGAACTCGAGGAGGAAGCGCACACGTGAGCGAGGCTCCCTCACTGATAGGGTGTATTGTACGCAGCCTTTACTGACTTAAATACATACAGTGGAGGGGAGACAGAGAGAGGGGGGTGGAGAGAGAGAAAGCAGGGGAGAGAGCGCAGAGTCAGTTATATGGGTGATGTTTGGAGAGCTTTGGAATCAGTGGGTCATGCAATAAGGCTTCCTGGAAAAGGACTCAGAAATTCCATGATCCTTGTAACTGTGAAAAGACAGAAGTGAAAAAAGAAATGAAAAGAAAGAAAGGGATCGAAAAAATGTAGCAAGATTCCAAGAAATCGGAAAGAATCCTCCGCTTGCTGACAGTTCCTTGGACTAATGGTTCTCAGATGTGAGAAGAACGTCTTTCATATTTTCAAAACCACATAAAACATTCCATTTCAGGGGATTCCAAATTAAGGCAGGAATCTACTGCATAAAAGTCACAACTGGACTCCAACTAAACATTTATCCTTGACATTATCACCAAAGTTGAAAAGCACTTCAGTAAAAATACTTTCAAGTACTACTTAAGTAGTTTTTTGGGTATCTGTACTTTACAACTTATATTTTTGACTACTTTTACTTCAGTACATTTCTGTCACGTTCGTCGTACAAAGGAGACCAAGGTGCAGAGTGGAATGCATACATTCTTCTTTATTGAATGAATGAATGAATGAATGAACACTGAACAAAACGAACAAAATAACAAAACGAACCGTGATGCTAATATGAGTAGTGCAGACAGGCGACTAAACATAGAATAAGAACCCACGAACACAAAAGGAGAAATGGCTACCTAAATATGATCTCAAATCAGAGACAACGATAAACAGCTGCCTCTGATTGGGAACCATGTCAGGCCACCATAGACATACATACTACCTAGACCTACAAAACCCCTAGACATACAAAACCCTAGACAATACAAAAACTAGCATACCCATCCTAGTCACACCCTGACCTAACCAAAATATAAAGAGAACAAAGATAACCAAGGTCAGGGCGTGACAGTACCCCCCCCCCCCCCCCCCCCCCCCCCCCCCCAAAGGTGCGGACTCCCGACCGCAAACCTGAACTTATAGGGGAGGGTCCGGGTGGGCATCTACCCTCGGTGGCGGCTCCGGTTCTGGACGCAGTCCCCCCTCTTTACACTGATCCCTCCGCCTTTGTAGAACCGGACCGTGGATCATCGCCGGAGGTTCTGGACTGCATATCATCGCCGGAGGCCCCGGACCGGGGACCGTCGCTGCAGACCCGGGCTGGGGACCGTCGCTGGAGTCCCCGGGCTGGGGACCGTCGCTGGGGACCCCGGACTGGGGACTGTCGCTGGAGACCCCAGGCTGGGGATCGTCGCTGGAGGTTCCGGACTGTGGCCCGTCGTTGGAGGTTCTGGACTGTGGCCCGTCGCTGGAGGTTCCGGACTGTGGCCCGTCGCTGGAGGTTCCGGAATGTGGCCCGTCGCTGGAGGTTCCGGACTGTGGCCCGTCGTTGGAGGTTCCGGACTGTGGCCCGTCGTTGGAGGTTCTGGACTGTGGCCCGTCGTTGGAAATTCCGGACTGTGGCCCGTCGTTGGAGGTTCCGGACTGTGGCCCGTCGCTGGAAGCTCTGGACTGTGGAACTGTCGCCGGAAGCTCTGGACTGTGGAACTGTCACCGGAAGCTCTGGACTGGGAACTGTCGCCGGAAGTTACTGTCGCCGGAAGCTCTGGACTGGGTACTGTCGCCAGAAGCTCTGGACTGGGAATTGTCGCCGGAAGCCCTGGACTGTGGAGGCGCACTGGATACCTGGTGCATGGTGCCGGCACTGGTGGCACCGGGTTGAAGACATGCACCTCAGGGCGAGTGCGAGGAGCAGGCACAGGACGTACTGGGCTCTAGAGACGCACTGGAGGCTTGATGCGTGGGACCTGTACAGGTGGCACCGGGCTGAAGGCATGCACCTCAGGGCGAGTGCGAGTAGACACAGGACGTACTGGACTCTGGAGCGCACTGGAGACCTGGTACATGGGACCAGTACAGGTGGCACCGGGCTGAAGACACGCACCTCAGGGCGAGTGCGGGGAGGAGGCACAGGACTTACTGGACTCTGGAGCGCACTGGAGACCTGGTGCATGGGACCGGTACAGGTGGCACCGGGCTAAAGACACACACCTCAGGGCGAGTGCGGGGAGAAGGCACAGGACGTACTGGACTGTGGAGGTGCACTGGAGGTCTGGTGCGTAGTGCCGGTACTGGTGGTACCAGCCTGGTGACACGCACCTCAGAGCGAGTGCGGCGAGCAGGCACATGACGTACTGGACTGTGGAGGCGCACTGGAATTCTGGAACGTAGAGCTGACACAATGCGTCCTGGCTGGATGCTCACTTGTGCCCGGCAAGTGCGGGGCGCTAGCACAGGACGCACTAGGCTGTGCAGACGCACCGGAGACACAGTACGCAGAGCCGGAGCAGGATATCCTGGTCCAAGGAGGTGTACTGGAGACCAGGAGCACTGAGTCGGCACCCTCCGTCCTGGCTGGATGCCCATTCTACCCCGGCAAATGCGGGGAGCTGGAATAGATCGCACCGGGCTATGAATGCGAACTGGAGACACCGTGCGCATCTCTGCATAACACGGTGCCTGACCAGTCACACGCTCCCCATGGTAAGCACGAAGAGTTGACTTAGGTCTCCAACCTGACTCAGCCAATCTCCTCTCGTAATATTGCCGTTCCGCTTTCATGCCTCCATCTCCTCCTTAGGGAGGCGATACTCCCCCACCTGCATCCAGGGTCCTGCTCCATCCAGTATCTCCTCCCAGGTCCATTTCTCCATAAAACGCTGCTCCTCCTTACCATGCTGCTTGGTCCTTTTGTGGTGGGTTCTTCTGTCATGTTCGTCGTACGAAGGAGACCAAGGTGCAGCGTGTTATACGTACATTCTTCTTTATTGAATGAATGAACACTGAACAAAACTAACAAAATAACAAAATTAACCTTGAAGCTAATATGAGTAGTGCAGACAGGCAACTAAACATAGAACAAGAACCCACAAACACAAAAGGGAAAATGGCTACCTAAATATGATCCCCGATCAGAGACAACGATAAACAGCTGCCTCTGATTGGGAACCATATCAGACCACCATAGACACACATACTACCTAGACCTACAAAACCCCTAGACATACAAAAACTCTAGACAAAACAAAAACTAGCATACCCACCCTAATCACACCCTGATCTAACCAAAATATAAAGAAAACAAAGATAACTAAGGTCAGGGCGTGACAATTTCTAAAGACAATAATGTACTTTTTTACTCCAAACTTTTTCCCTGACACCCAAAAGTACTTCTTACATTTTGAATGCAGGACAGGAAAATGGTCCAATCCACGCACTTATCAAGAGACCACCCCTGGTCATCCCTCCTGCCTCTGATCAAGCGGACTCACGAAACACAAATGCTTTGTTTGTGAATTATGTCTGAGTGTTGGAGTGTGCCCCTGGCTCTCCGTAAATAAAAAATAAAATGGTGCCATCTGGTTTGCTTAATACAAGGAATTTGAAATTATTTATACTTGTACTTTTGTTTTTGATACTTAAGTACAATTTAGAAATGTTGTGTCTTTGGCTATGCTGGATTAAGTGATATGATATGCTATTCTATAAAATAATTTATCCGTAATTAATATTACCTGATTGAGATAGTCATGTAAATGTAATTAACTAGAGAGTCGGGGCACCACGAAATAATATTTATAGAGCTGTTATCTTCCGAATAAACTCTTAAGACCTAGTAATATTTTATATCAATAGCAGTCAATATTAATCGTCATCTTAATTCAGTCTCATCTGAAAGTTGTAAATTCTTGGTTATCTGCACGAACCCTGGCTAACAAGTTGAATCAGCAATGCAAAATTGGGTTTAATTATTTATTTACTAAATACCTAACTAATCACACAGAATTACACATACACATAATTAAATCATAACTTGATTACAAATTACGTCATAAAGGAAAATGTCCCTAGCGGGCGGAACAGAGATGACAGCTGGTTACACAAAAGAAAAGGGGCTGGGTTTGAGTGAAAGAGCGGGAATACTGAGGAACAAAGGGCGAAGCTGTGCTATCGTAAATACAGTATCTTATGCATTCTAAATTACTGGCCATTTGGAAAAGGCAAATGCAATAAATATTTACTCTGAGCTGCGCTTCGGTAGGTTGGTGGTAGATGGAAGGCCGTGTTGCCAAACCGAGTCCTTTGAAGAAAGTCTCTGCTGGTAAATTGAATACGTTGTAGTAACGTCGTTGGGTGGTAGACGGTATACCCTGTCTGTTCCTTCCTAACCTGCGTTTGCATCTGCTGTTGCTAACTCAACCGCTAGGAGGTATCACTTCTGTAGTGAATAAGAGTTCAAAGTTCACACCATTCGCAACCACAGCTCATGCTGATGTTGGCTTCGTTCTGTAGTTATTATCTGAACCATTCTGACATCGGACCGTCGTCCTCACGTCCTCGGATCAGGAGGTTATATTGTCGTCAAGGCTTTATATAGGAAGGGAGTGGAGGGCGTGTTTGATAAGTTTTATAACCCATGTCACTTCACAGGGGCGGGCCACTGATTGAGCAGAGCCTTATGAAAACTCAAATCTCACATTTTAGAAGCTAAAATCACATTTCATCCCATCACAAATATTTTCATATTCAAACATTTAAATTGAACAACAATTCCATGTGAATCTGATAACTCTGATGTGTAGACTTTCCACTGTAGAGTTTATGTCATTGATGAGAATGTCTCAGATGACAACCGAACTGACATCATATTCATTAAGTACCACCGCATATGTTCAATTGGTCGGAGTACCAGAATATAGTTCATTTCCCCCCACCTTCTGATGTTCCCAGAATCTCTATGTTAACCAAGGTGTTTGCAAATGTAACATCAGTAGGGTAGAGAGAGGAAAAAGGGGGGAAGAGGTATTTATGACTGTCATAAACCTTACCCCAGGCCAACTTCATGACAGCAATTACACCTACTTGTGATACTTAAGTATATTTAAAACCAAATATTTTTTACTTTTACTCAAGTAGTATTTTACTGAATTACTTTTACTTTAACTCATTTTCTATTAAAGTATCTGTACTTTTACTCAAGTATGACAATTGGGTACTTTTTCCATCACTGATTATTGCTATTGTCTTTATTATTCTGGGATACGTCTTGAAATCCTCAGTGATCATGTTCATGATGTAGGTTTCAAAAAGATTGGTCTCATGTTATCTGTTTGTTACTTCTCCGTGTCATTGAGTTTTTTTTCCTCTCTCCATTTCCTGTTCATACAGTGGGGAGCTAGAGCTAGAAGTAGGATGGAGTGAGGTCATCTTGGAGCCCTGATTGTAAAGTTATCTTCAGTAGCTTCCAGAGGCTACAGTCCTCCAGAGAGAGAGAGAGATACTCTGGCTTTATAAGAACAGTAAGGCACAGAGAGGATCCTATGTCTATAATCCCTGCCTCGACTCGCTCGATTAATAACACAAATATGAACCGTCTACAACTCTACCATTTTATCAAGATCCACATGGTTTCGTTCAATGCTGAGAAAACAAATGTAATGACTAGCTCATTCCTGAACATGAAATGCCACCTCCCCCAGTCATATGTGGAGTGCCAGGGCCAGGCTTCCACAGAAGTGTTGCTCTGAGGCAGGAAGCATCTGTGCTGAATTTGGGGACCCCTTAGAGAGGGGCGGCTCTCCAAATCTACACGAGGTGACTGATGTCTCATTGAGGAAAAATGAAGAGGGTGAAAAACGAACCCTGACTCTCCTCCTCCCACTTAGAGGAAGGGAGGTTGGAGGGCAAGGGTGCATTGGAGGAACAAATATGCCAAGCAGAACTCCAACTCTAACAACTTGGATAACTCTCTCTCACATGCCCCCCCGCCCCCCCACCGAAATGTTTGCCCTTTACAGATGTAGGATCTTAATTTGATCACTATTTTGTTGCTGAGAATGTTCCTGCACAGAAGTGTATGCACGTTTTAAAAATGCTTCTAAAGTTTGTAATTTCCTCTTTAAAATGTCAGACTTGATTTGCCCTAATGAAAAATGTATGAACCCCTACAAAAACATTCCATTAATTATAATACACGTAATAATTCACATTTCCTGTTGCTGCAGGATTATTTTCCCACTGAAGCAAACTGGCTCAAATTAAGATCCTACGTCTGTAGCATACCATAAACTTGTCGTTCAGCGAGGCACTAACTCATGGTCTGGCTGGAATACATACCTGTGTATTCAATTCCAGCCTCACGTTTTAACTGGTTGCCGTTCCTAATAATTTAAGAGCTATGGCCTCATTCATGGAATAGTACTGTATCTTATCTTATATGGTCTTGTAGTGCCATAGTGTTTATAGCTGTTCCCCTTCCCTTCCCCGTTTGGGGGTGTTTGACACTGAGCACAGGGTAAGGGCTTAAGCTAAGCCAGCTTGGGCTGAGGGAAATTGCAAAAGCAAAGCTCAAGTTTCCCCAACGCTTTGTGGTGTGGTGGGACAAGATATTTTTCTCTTTTTTGAGGCAGGAAGAGAGTGAGAGAAGGATTCTGCTTTTGTTTTGTCTCTGGCGAATTCTAGGGATCTAGCTCACATAGTGACATTGATCATCCACACACTGTCAAGGCCTTTATCCCTATCCGTTTCCCCTTTCTACACAGTGGACCTCCAGATCAGATCAGATCCACACACTGTCAAGGCCTTTATCCCTATCCGTTTCCCCTTTCTACACAGTGGACCTCCAGATCAGATCAGATCCACACACTGTCAAGGCCTTTATCCCTATCCGTTTCCCCTTTCTACACAGTCAACCTCCAGATCAGATCAGATCCACACACTGTCAAGGCCTTTATCCCTATCCGTTTCCCCTTTCTACACAGTGGACCTCCAGATCAGATCAGATCCACACAGTGTCAAGGCCTTTATCCCTATCCGTTTCCCCTTTCTACACAGTCTACCTCCAGATCAGATCCACACAGTTCTGCAGTGACCACGCCAGAAACCCGGGCTTCAGAACTAAGTGGAGCATTTCTGTAAACATCAAATATATTCCCTCAAAATGAAATGTCTGTCTGTCTGTCTGTCTGTCTGTCTGTCTGTCTGTCTGTAGCCTACTTTATACAGTGCATTCGGGAAGTATTCAGACCCCTTCACTTTTTCCACATTTTGTTACGTCACTGGCCTATTCTAAAATTGATTAATTTACCTTTTTTCCCTCATCAATATACACACAATACCCCATAATGAGAACGCGAAAGCAGGTTTTTAGGCATTTTTTTAAACCTGTTTTTGCTTTGTCGTTATGGGGTATTGCCTGAAGATTGACGAGGGAAAAAAACAAATTCATTCCTTTTAGAATAAGGTTGTAACGTAACAAAATGTAGAAAAAGTCAAGGGGTCTGAATACTTCCCGAATGCACTGTACATATGTATCTCTGTCTCTCTATCTGCACGTCTCTGACTGAGATTCTGTGATTGGCGAAGTGATGAACAGGAAGCTGCTTCTCTCTGAATGCATCTTAGAGAAACACCAATCTCCCATCATGCTAATAAACCTCAGGGCCTTGTCCAGCTCACAGTAGGATCTGTGCCTGTTTGAACAGCAGGGCCTCATCTCACTCGCTCTTCCTCCAATTATTTACACTGAAAATCACTCGTCTGAGCTTGGTCACTCAGCCCACTGAAACCAGATACACCTGCCTGGCTCCCTGGCTGGGGGCACCATGGCAGAGCATCATCATATATATCTGGACAAAGACATTTTTCTATCAGATTCTGTTTGAATCTGAAGAACAAAAAAACAATAAAGAAGTGTGAGTATCATCTCTGTGGATTGTTATTATTCCCAATGCTTTCTAATCAGGCCAAATTACCCGGTGCCTTGCCACAACAACACCTCATCATCCTAACCTGCCTGTGTGAGCAGTGGAAATGCCACAAAAAGCCTTTTATTAGTGTGAAACTCTGGTAAAGCAGGTGTAGCCTGAAGAAAAGAATGGACAGGCGCACGATAATTATGGGTTTAAACAACAGATGCTAAGATTCTTCGTAGCAGAGTTACCTACCTACCCACATCTCACGTCTCACACACTTCCTGCAGCTGTTTTCACAGTGCTTACCAAGACAGATGAATGTGAAAGAGAGGCTCTGTCGGCATGTATGTATCACAGGAGGTTGGTGGCACCTGAATTGGGGAGAAGGGTCTCGTGGTATTAATGACTGGAGTGGAATCAGTAGAACGGTATCAAATACATCAAATACTTGTTTTCCAGGGGCCATTCCATTTGCTCCGTTCCGGCCATTATTATGAGTCGTTTTCCCATCAGCAGCCTACCCTGGTGTGTGTGTGTGTGTGTGTGTGTGTGTGTGTGTGTGTGTGTGTGTGTGTGTGTGTGTACCTACATCCATATAGTATATGTTTGTGTATATGTACTGCATGTGTTAGCGGGTGATGATAACTATTTGTTTGGCTGAAAGTACAAACAAATGGAAAAGACGACTCTGATTTACTTCCTACAAAGATCACTTCATTATTATAAACAGAATACTTGTGTATTTTTGCAAATCTTGCCACGTTCTCTGAGACACATTCCCCGTGACATGTTTGTATAAGGTCGAGTTCTATTTCTGTACCATATGCAGATGCTCTGTGCCTATTAAACTGTATCAACGGACCACCCAGGAGTTTTACACAAACCAAAGGGATGGAGGGGTTAGTCTAGCAACACAGGACTGCACGTAGTGACACTGGGAGGATCTGAAGCTATAATCAGTACATTTTCACACTCAGCACTGCTAACATATACAACCGCCCCCACAGACTGCACACACGCACAACACACCTCATGACATGTGGCTGTGATCAAAGCCATAAGCCAAGATATCATCTTGTTTTGTGGAGGGACCAGGGCCGGACCAGAGACGGCTCTAACCTTTTAGGGAGCCCTAAGTGAGATTTTTTATGTATCTTTATTTTTAGGGAGTAGATCAGCTTTAGTATTGCAGATAGATTGTGGCTTCCATCAATGTAATTCTCTGCATAATTTCCAATCCCCTATATATATATACAGTTGAAGTCGGACGTTTACATACACTTAGGTTGGAGTCATTGCGAAAAGTGCAAATCAATCTCAGAACAACAGCAAAAGATCTTGTGAAGATGCTGGAGGAAACGGGTACAAAAGTATCTATATCCACAGTAAATCGAGTCCTATATCGACATAACCTGAAAGGCCACTCAGCAAGGAAGAAGCCACTGCTCCAAACCGCCATAAAAAAGCCAGACTACGGTTTGCAACTGCACATGGGGACAAAGATTGTACTTTTTGGAGAAATGTCCTCTAGTCTGATGAAACAAAAATAGAACTGTTTGGCCATAATGACCATCGTTATGTTTGGAGTAAAAAGAGGGAGGCTTGCAAGCCGAAGAACACCATCACAACCGTGAAACACGGGGCTGGCAGCATCATGTTGTGGGGGTGATTTGCTGCAGGAGGGACTGGTGCCCCTCACAAAATACATGGCCTCATGAGGAAGGAAAATGATGTGGATATATTGAAGTAAGAGTGTGCAAAGCTGTCATCAAGGCAAAGGGTGGCTATTTGAAGAATCTCAAATATAAAATATATTTTGATTTGCTTAACACTTTTTTGGTTACTACTTGATTCCATATGTGTTATTTCCTAGTTTTTATGTCTTCACCATTATTCTACAATGTCGAAAATAGTAAAAATTAAGAAAAACCCTTGAATGAGTGGGTGTTCTAAAACCTTTGGTCGGTAGTGTACATTTTCTTTTTTAAATGTACAGAAAACTTCTGAACCTTTCTATTCTCATAGTTTCTACAGGTTGTAAGTTAAAGACAAACATTTTTGCTAAGAGTATTATTATATTATGGATCAATTGACTATGACTTTTTAAATCACCCAGCAGTGATAATAGGTGAGAGACAATTTTTTTGTTTGTTTTAAAGCTAATTTCCTGCAATTCTACACATTTTTGTAATGACTTATGCCATGTTAATAGGATATCTGTGTGAAAATGAGTAACAAAATCAATGGGGGACCCCTGGAGGTCA
This sequence comes from Oncorhynchus mykiss, assembly GCF_013265735.2. Taxonomy (NCBI): domain Eukaryota; kingdom Metazoa; phylum Chordata; class Actinopteri; order Salmoniformes; family Salmonidae; genus Oncorhynchus; species Oncorhynchus mykiss. Next base: position 60,752,218 of record NC_048569.1, on the reverse strand, counting down.
TGACCTCTGGGCATGTGCGTACCTGGTAGATAATTCTACCATAATTACTACATGTTTAGATAGCTGGGGACCGTCACTGTGTTACTGACTTGTTAATTGTTTACTCCATGTGTAACTCTGTGTTGTCTGTTCACACTGCTATGCTTTATCTTGGCCAGGTCGCAGTTGCAAATGAGAACTTGTTCTCAACTAGCCTACCTGGTTAAATAAAGGTGAAAAAAAAAAAATGATCTGCAGTCCGGAGCCTCCAGCGGTGGTTCCCAGTTCAGAGCCTCCGGCGATGATCCACGGTCCGGTTCCTCCGGCAACGAATCATGGTCCGGTTCCAAATAAGCGGAGGGATCAGCGTAGGGAGCGGGGGCTACGTCCCAAACCGTAGCCCCCGGGGGTAGATCCGGGGGTAGATGCCCACCCGGACCCTCCCCTATAGGTTCAGGTTTGCGGCCGGGAGTCCGCATCTTTGGGGGGGGGGGTCCTATAAATTCTCTATTTGGTAGGTCAGGGTGTGACTAGGGTGGGAAATCTGTTTATATTTCTTTGTTGGCCGGGTATGGTTCCCAATCAGAGGCAGCTGTCTATCGTTGTCTCTGATTGGGGATCATACTTAGCCAGCCCTTTTTCCCACCTTCTGTTGTGGGATCTTGTCTTTTTTTGTTGCATGGGTTGCACTCCTAAGCTTTTCGTTCGTTGAGTTGTTTATTGTTTTTTTGGTGGTAGATTTTTATAAAGAACATGTACACCTACCACGCTGTATCTTGGTCTCATTAGAATGACGGACTTTACACTATCAGTAACGTTTCAACTAACTATCTACTGACCCTAACCCTAACCCTAACCCTATCCCTAACCTTAACCCTTACCCTGTCCCTTATTCTAAGCCTAACCTTAATCCTAACCGTAACCTTAGCTAGCAGTTGGTAATCAACATATTGTTTGTTTATAGAATGACCATCTGTAGATCATCTACAAACGGAAAATCCGGACTGTCCAAATAAAGTGTGACAAGTTATTTTGTGCTCCCATGTAGTCTGTGGAGTGTAGTTGGAAAGCCCTTCATGACAGTTGGTGAGTGCAATGTGACACTGACAGCCTCTCCAGCGGACTCGAGGTGTGTTTCAGGGGTTCAGTAAGAAACTATTCCTCACACCCCAACTCAAATGTCTGTTTGCTCGGCATTAACAAGTGTTATCATGTTAGCCTGTGCTATGGCTGGTTGGCACCCCACTGGAACCCCCAGGCTGAGGCTTTGAAATGTCTGGCCGTCCCCCAGACAGGAGGGGGCTGTGTTGAGTGGAGTGGGGTGCCAAGATTGTAGCGTCATACCTAAGAAGACTCAATGCTGAAATCGCTGCCAAAGGTGCTTCAACAAAGTACTGAGTAAAGGGTCTGAATACTTATGTAAATGTGATATTTACATTGGTTTCTTTTGCTAAAAAATCAATAGTTTTTTGCTTTGTCATTATGGGGTATTGTGTGTAGATTGATGAGGGAAAAAAACAATGTAAAACATTTTTGAAAAAGGCTGTATCGTAACAAAATGTGGAAAAAGTCAAGAGGTCTGAATACTTTCCTAAGGCACCGTATATACTGAACAAAAATATTACAGAGTTACAGTTCATATGAGGAAATTCATTAGGCTCCAATCTATGGATTTCACATGACTAAGAATACAGTTATACATCTATTGGTCATAGATACTCAACAACAAAAAAGGCCCCACAATGGGCATTCAAATTGCCAATTGATAAAATGCGTTTGTGTTTGTTGTCCGTAGCTTATGCTTGCCCATACCATAACCCCAGCGTCACCATGAGGCACTCTGTTGACAACGTTGACATCAGCAAACCGGTCACCTGGTGGTGCGGTTGTGAGGTCCGATGGACTTACTGCCAAATTCTCTAAAATTACGTTGGAGGCGGCTTGTGGTAGAGAAATTAACATAAATTTATCTGGCAAGAGCTCTGTTGGACAGTCCTGCAGTCAGCATGCCAATTGCATGCTCCCTTAACATTTGATACATTTGTGGGATTGTTTTGTGTGACAAAACTGCACATTTTAGAGTGGCCTTTCATTGTCCCCAGTAAAAGGTGCACCTGTGTAATGATCATGCTGTTTAATCAGCTATGCCACACCTGTAGGGGGGTGGATTATCTTTGCAAAGGAGAAATGCTCACTAACAGGGATGTAAACAAATTTGTGCACAAAATTTGAGTGAAATAAGATTTTTGTGCAAATGGATTTTTTATTTCATCTCATGAAACATGCCACCAACACTTTACATGTTGTGTATATATTTTTGTTCAGTGTACATATGAAGTGGGTAAAACAATATGTAAACATTATTCATCTTAAATGTAAAGTTCCCATATTTGGGGACCCTATTAGATTTAAAAAAAAAAAAAAATTCAGTCTGGTATGAGAATGGTAGACCCAATCTGCAAAAGCAGGGTGTCAACGAAAAGATGAGTATCTTGTCAATTGATCGATGCCTTCAAATCTTTTGCTTGACTTACTACCATATATGGGCATACAAATGTATAAGGGCAGGCCTAGCCGATGACCTCACTTAAAGATGGTTGCTACCTACATTCCATTTACCGTTGTGACGCATAAACAAACTAAACACGGAATACATTGATACACACCGAAAGCCGGGACTCCAAAGATCATGAAGATATCTTATTTGTCTGCCTGTGACTGACGTTATTGATCACTAGCCCAGAGAGTCAAATTGCTAATTTTACACGTTTTCACCAAACAGAAAACATCTTACAAGGTAAGCTTTGAATTGGTCTGTTTGAGCTATAGCTACATGGGGGGTATCAAATTAATCCTTAAATTGGTAGGAACGAATCTAGCCTATTGCCAATGTTATCTGCTGGGGATAGACTTAATGGCAACATCAAATATCCACCATGTGACAGACCAACAGTCAGGCCTGGCAATAGTTTTTCAGTCTCTCAGTCCCAGCTTTGATGCACCTGAACTGTCTCTGTCTTCAAGATGGTACCGGGACGAGGAGGCCATGGCTTGGGTGGCTGAGGTATTTGATGATCTTCTTGCTGTAGGTGCTGTAGATGTCCTGTAGGGCAACCAGTGATTAGTTGGGCTGAACCCACCACCCTCTGGAGAGCGCTGCGGTTGTGGACGGTGCAATTGCCATACCACAAGGTTATACAACCTGAAAGGATGTGCTCAATGGTGCATCTGTAGAAGTTTGTGGGGATCTTATTGGCCAAGTAAAATTTCTTGAAGAGGCTTTTTGTTGACGTTGAGGCATAGGTTATTATCCTGGAACACCTCCTCCAGGGCCCTCACCTCCTCCCTGTAGGCTGTCTCGTCACTGTTGGTAATCAGGCCTACCACTGTTATGTTGTCTGCAAACTTGATGAATGAGTTGGAGACTTGGGTGGCCACACAGTTATGGGTGAACAGGGAGTACATGAGGGGGCTGAGCACGCACCCTTGTGGGGCCCCCCCTTGTTGAGTATCAATGTAGTGGAGGTATTGTTGCCTACGTTCACCACCTGGGGTCAGCCCGTCAATAAGTCCAGGACCCAGCTGCAGGGTTCAGACCCTGGGGACCCAAGCTTAGTGATGAACTTGGAGGGCACTATGGTGTTGAAGGCTGAGCTGTAGTCAATGAACAGCATTAATACATAGGTATTCCTCTTGTCCAGATGGTATAGGGCAGTGTGCGATGCGATGGCAATTGCGTCATCCGTAGATCTGTGGGGGCGGTATGCAAATTGTAGTGGGTCTACGATGTCGGGTAAGGTCGATGTGATATGTTTCTTAACTAGCCTCTCAAAGCACTTCATGATGACAGAAGTGAGTCCAATAATCCAGACTGGTCACTAGAAACAGACTTCGATATTGGACGTTTGAAAAGGTCCTGAGGATGTCATGTATGCCGTCCTCAACGCCCACCAAGAAAACTACAAAACAAAATGGCACAGCACTGGGCTTGAAATCACTCAGAGCCAGAGTACACTGCTTAGACCAGTGTGCCACAGCAGTTCACAATTGTCTTGCAAGCAGAGAGAGTACTTGATGATACTAAATGAAAACATCACGTTTTTTGTAGTATTTATTTTTATGCTTTCACCAAACCATAGCCTTAACCACTCTGAATTAATACCTAAACTTAACCCTTTGAGTTGTTTCTGTTTCAACCCTGTAGCCACGCGACATGAACCTTGTAACCACTCAGAATTATGGGTAAAAAAATTGACATTCATCCAATTACATCAAATCTCAAAGTGAAACTATGAGATCAAGTTGGATAGTAATTTAGTTCAGTAACCTTCACTTTTTTGGGACAGGAATGTTGGTTGATGTCTTGAAGCAAGGTGGGACAACATACTGGGATAGGGAGAGATTGAATATGTCTGTAAACACTCCAGCAAGCTGGTCTGCACATGCTCTGAGACACGGCTTGCGATGCCGTCAGGGCCGGCAGCCTTGCGAGGGTTAACACGCTTAAATGTCTTACTCAAGTCAGTCACAGAGAACGAGAGCTCACAGTCCTCGTGAGCAGCCCGCGTCGGAGGCACTGTATTTTCCTTGAAGTGGGCGAAGAAGATGTTTTCCTCAAAGCGGGTGAAGAACATAGGCTGTAAGCCTCTCTTGAACATTGTTTCCAGCATCTGTTACTTGTTGAGGCTTGGCTGTTTGATTTCGCTCTGCATAGTCTGTGAGCCACAGCAATGTCAAGGAAGCATGCGACTTGATTAGGAAGGAAGGTATAGCCAATTTATCCTCTCCAAGTCTGGCCCGTTGCCTCTGAACAGCTACAAAAGGTGGTGACCATTTTTACACGTTTGTAAAGAACATGATTTCCCCTCTTGTCAGTACAGCCAGGTGTGGAGAAGCAGATAGAGCTCCTCCACTGACTATACACATTTCACTCTAAACATGTGATTGGTCCATTTAGCGGTAGCCGTGGAAAAGTCTGGTTAGCACCATTGTTTTGTTTGTTTGGTCAAAACTTTCGAACATGTCAGTTATTGATATACCATGAAGCCTGATCAACTTACATACTATTTCATTATTTGGGGTAATATTTTATTTGACTTATTTTAGCATTTGTTTTACTTACTTTTTTACAACATATTCATATTTCAATCATATTTGTTTATTAACATTAACATTAAGTTGCTTGTCTTTTTGTTTTTTTGAGTTTCTATCTCCAGGACTGAATGTTGGAGTCAAGAGCTGCAGGTGGGTGTGCTCCAATACGAAATTCAAACGCTTGATCGAGTGCTTTTTCACTGTGCAGGCTCTACTCTGTTCTTGGGGGTGGTATGTTTTTGGTTTAGCAATCATTTTGCCAGTGATTAAACTATGTATAATTAAAATGGGAAAGATAATTTAAAATGCATTATGTGCGGTGGAAATGTTTAAAATATGTAGCCTAATCATGTGACTACTTACCTGCCTTGGTATCTTCCAGGTATGGGCGGGACTGTATAAGCGGCTATCTGGCAAGTTTATAGAATCTCAGAATCAGATTGGTGCATTGTGGCTTCATCTAACATTTACCATCTGCGTCTCACTATCTGGCGAGGTGGCTTTTTTTGGCATTTGTACTGCAGGGTTTTGCAGGGTTAATTGTCATTATTTAAAGCAGCTGTCTGTTTAGCTTTGCTTTTAGTGAATCAACCTTCCTTACTTTTTGAAGTTCTTTGAAACAAAGTTCCTGCAAGATGTTTGTCTTTTGGAACCCTACAAGAAGAAAATAAAAACCCTATGCTTGGAATCCTGATGCCAAGACTCCCTCCCTCCTTCCAGTCCACCTTCTAGCCCCCTGTTGTGCCATCCTTTCAAGACTGAGGCCCTAGGTCTCTTTCTTACACTAGGTGACACTCAACTTCAATTATGCTGCACACACCTACTCCTCTACGCACGCACGCACGCACGCACACACACACACACACACACACACACACACACACACACACACACACACACACACACACACACACACAGTATAAACAGTTTATACACACACAAACAGTTAACACACAATGATATATACGCACACACACTAACAGTTTTCTACATTGTGTGTGCGTGTGTAAGTGAGCTGTAGAGAAGTTAGACTACAGGAATGTAGCCTCCACTGCCACCCTTCTCCTCCTCAGCCTGTCCATCTTCATTACATGTAACAGCCGTTCCCACATACTTGTCATGTGATTTACAGCTCCTGCTCTCCACAGAGATTTAGAGCAAATTCCTCCCCGGGATCAGTCAAGTTCCACACACATCGGGAGCAAGGCCCCACTAATGGGGCCACAGCTAATGAAGTCACTGAAACCCTTAACAAAGAGTCTCAGTCAGTTGTGGAATGGGTGGCCAGTAATAAACTTCTCCTGAACATCTCTAAAACTAAGAGCATTGTATTTGGTGCAAATCATTCCCTAAATTGTATACCTCAGCTGAATCTGGTAATGAATGGTGTAGCTGTTGAACAAGAGGAGTCTAAATGACTTGGTGTTACCTTAGAGCAAGTGAACAGCAAACCTGGTTTCAAAAAACAAATAAAGCAACACCCTCTCCCCATGTGACCTACTTGTTGAGTGTATGTCCTGACATGTATGTGTAATTCACACACACACACACACACACGTTAATGTTTTTAAATGTATGCAAATTGTAAAGTATTTTGTCTGTAATGTCTTTTTTGTTATGTGTCGGACCCCAGTAAGACGAGCTGTCGGCTAATGGGGATCCTAATAAATCTATGGGTCAAGCTGGAGAGGATACAGGATGGGCCCCTCATTGATCCCCTAGTCAGTACTGTACGGTAATCGGGTACATCTCTGATGTGGTCTGAAGACCACAGGCCAGCTGAAAACAACATGGTGGATGCCTGCTGGGAAGCGGCATTCATCATTTCATATCACTAAATTGAACAGAAGGAGATGAGGAGAGGAATCCTCTTCAGACTATTGAGATGAAAGGTAACCTGTACCTGTGGGACAAGGAATCAAGGATGTACCAAAATCCCCTTTATTGTCCTGCTGCAGGGGTTGCCCATTTCAGTCTTGAAGGGTCTGGTTTGGCCTGGTGTCACTCTACATGCCTAATGAGGAACTGATTTACACCTCTGGCAACTGGTGGGGTGGCAGTTTATTCCAATAACAATGATTAGAGGCCTCACATCAGGGCTCAAGAAAGGGGGAGAACGATAGAGACCACTTTCAAGTCCTTTCTCTTAATTCAATTTCAATTGAAGGACTTTACTGGCATGGGAAACATATGTTAGCATTGCCAAAGAAAGTGAGATAGATAATAAACATAAGTAAAATAAACAATAAAAATGAACAGTAAACATTACACGCACAGAAGTTCCAAAACAATAGACATTTCAAATGTTATATTATGTCTATATACAGTGTTGTAACAATGTGCAGATAGTTAAGTGCAAAAGGGAAATAAATAAACATAAATATGGGTTGTATTTACAATGGTGTTTGTTCTTCACTGGTTGCCCTTTTCTTGTGGCAATAGGTCACACATTTTGCTGCTGTGATGGCACACGGTGGTATTTCACGCAGTAGATATGGGAGTTTATCAAAATTGGGTTTGTTTTCGAATTCTTTGTGGATCTGTGTAATCCAAGGGAAATATGTGTCTCTAATATGGTCATACATTTGGCAGGAGGTTAGGAAGTGCAGCTCAGTTTCCACCTCATTTTGTGGGCAGTGTGTACACTGCATACGTCGGCCTTCCTCAGTAGCAAGGCTATGCTAACTGAGCCTGCACATAATCAAATTTTTCCTTACGTTTGGGTCAGTGACTGTGGTCAGGTATTTTGCCTCTGTGTACTCTCTGTTTAGGGCCAAATAGCATTCTAGTTTGCTCTGTTTTTGTTAGTTCTTTCCAATGTGTCAAGTAATTATCTTTTTCTTTTCTCATAATTTGGTTGGGTCTGTGTTTTTCTCTCTCTCTCTCTCTCTCTCTCTCTCTCTCTCTCTCTCTCTCTCTCTCTCTCTCTCTCTCTCTCTCTCTCTCTCTCTCTTTGAGGTGCAAGGTGTTCTACTGTTTAAACCCTCCAATGTGTTATCTACTGACCTCGCTACAGGAGATCACAGGCTGGTAAGGAAACAATAGGCCCTGCCTGGTCTGCCAGAGCCAGGGTGGCAACCAGCTACCACACATTCTTAGCTGTCATTAGTGATGCTGGATAAGAATGGCTTTAGGCTATTTTAACCATTGTGTTTCTCAATGGTGGAGCTTCGCTACCCATTGTAAGTGGGCAGGACCATTACCTACTCAAACAAACTGTGTGTCAAATATGATGAAATGATGTCAAGGATGTGCCATTAAATGTCAACAATGTCGACAAACTACTGTAGTAAAAGTTCATAGTAATGTATGAATGGGGGTCTGAGATGATCTACTGTGAAAATGGTTATAGCGGGGACGATATCGCGCCAATAATGAACGGTGATCACCATAAGAACACAAATGTCTAAATTCTGTGTGGCAGATAGTACCCCTTGACAAGCTTTATGCAGCACTTGGCCAACACACAGCCAGATGCTAATCACCCCAATCTGGTTCCATTTACCTCCCTTTGTTCCTTCCACCTCCGCCGCGCAACCTGTTCTCACAAATATGATGCGGCCAGTGCAGACTTTTGAGAGGAGTTGATAATGATACTCGTTACAGAAAAAGATAATGAAAGATGTCCTTTCCGAGAGATTCTGTGATGTCATGCGGCAACAATGAGAGGCCCAGGCAAGCGAGGCAGCTGTGAGTGTGAACTGACAGAGCTGGGCTAAGTGTGTGTCAAATCGAATCTAATTTTATTGGTCACGTGCACATATTTAGTGTGTGTGTGTTGCGTATAGTGAAGTGTCTGTGACAGTGGGAGGCGAGTCAGACCGATGTTCCTCATACCTAAGGCAAGGAATCTATGTGACAAAATGCCCCATTAATGTGAAGATGACAACTAGGAAGTTCAAAAATTGTTTCTGCACTTTACTCTCTCCTCTTGACAGTTCAGACAATCAGTAAGAACTTTTACTGACAAGTGTCATCTTCCTGAAATTCATTACATTTGACTTATGAACAGTTTAGTAATTTAGCATATGCTCTTATCCAGAGCAACTTACAATTAGGAAAATTCCACCGTAAAACTATCTTTCGGTATTTGTTTCATTAGTCCATTGTTGATATAGTGGGGCGGTAGGTAGCCTAGTGGTTAGAGTGTTGGACTAGTAACCGAACGGTTGCAAGATCAATCCCTGAGCAGACGAGGTAAAAATCTGTTGTTCTGCCCCTGAACAAGGCAGTTAACCCACTGTTCCTCGCCTGTCATTGTAAAATAAGAATTTGTTCTTAACTGACTTGCATAGTTAAATAAAGGTTAATTGAGGTAGTTATATATAGGTATAGGTAAACTGACTAGGCAACAGAATAGATAATAGACAATAGCAGCAGTGTGGGTGGGGTCAGTATGCATGTGTGTGTGGGCATATGTAGTGTAGGTGTGTGTTGGGATGTCAGTGTAAGTCTGTGTAAAGCAACACGACACAACGCCTCTCTCCTATTTGACCGAGATATTTTATGTGTATGTATTGATATGTAGCAATGTGTGCCATTTTTAAATGTATTTCTGTCCTTGTGTTGTTCTTGTCTAATAATGTTCTGTATTATGTCATGTTTCATTTTTTATGTGGACCCCAGGAAGAGTAGCTGCTGCTTTCGCAACAGCTAATGGGGATCCTAATAAAATACTAAATACCAAACTCGACAGAACATCTTCGTTTTGGCGAAAACACCGCCACTTAAATGCATAGCAGAGGTGAAAGACACACCTTCCAGCACTGATTGTTGATTTGCCTGGCAAGAAAACCACAAATTAGCAAGAGTGCTACAGAAATATGTCTGAAACTAATCTATGTGTACAACTAAGAGTCACAAGTACTGAGCAATCAGACAGTTCAAACAGCAGTGATTAAGTAGGCTACTAGGTAAAAGACAGCACTAAAATGAAATTGCCCTAGCAAGAAAATACCAACAGCTACTTACTGAATAAAAAAAGAGACTTGCTACCCTTGTTGGATCTGATGTTCTTCCAAACTATAGATGACACTTTACAACTACTGTAATTCCTGTAAATCCATTCATATCTGGCCTAGGTGGAAACCCATTAATATCTGACCTAAGTGGAAACCCATTCATATCTGACCTAAGTGGAAACCCATTCATATCTGACCTAAGTGGAAACCAATTCATATCTGACCTAAGTGGAAACCCATTAATATCTGACCTAAGTGGAAACCCATTCATATCTGACCTAAGTGGAAACCCATTCATATCTGACCTAAGTGGAAACCAATTCATATCTGACCTAAGTGGAAACCCATTAATATCTGACCTAAGTGGAAACCCATTCATATCTGGCCTAAGTGGAAACCCATTCATATCTGGCCTAAGTGGAAACCCATTAATATCTGACCTAAGTGGAAACCCATTCATATCTGACCTAAGTGGAAACCCATTCATATCTGACCTAAGTGGAAACCCATTCATATCTGACCTAAGTGGAAACCCATTCATTTCTGACCTAAGTGGAAAACCATTCATATCTGACCTAAGTGGAAACCCATTCATATCTGACCTAAGTGGAAACCCATTCATATCTGACCTAAGTGGAAACCAATTCATATCTGACCTAAGTGGAAACCCATTAATATCTGAACTAAGTGGAAACCCATTCAGATCTGACCTAAGTGGAAACCCATTAATATCTGACCTAAGTGGAAACGCATTCATATCTGACCTAAGTGGAAACCAATTCATATCTGACCTAAGTGGAAACCCATTAATATCTGACCTAAGTGGAAACCCATTCATATCTGGCCTAAGTGGAAACCCATTCATATCTGGCCTAAGTGGAAACCCATTAATATCTGACCTAAGTGGAAACCAATTCATATCTGACCTAAGTGGAAACCCATTAATATCTGACCTAAGTGGAAACCCATTAATATCTGACCTAAGTGGAAACCCATTCATATCTGACCTAAGTGGAAACCCATTCATATCTGGCCTAGGTGGAAACCCATTAATATCTGGCCTAAGTGGAAACCCATTCATATCTGACCTAAGTGGAAACCCATTCATATCTGGCCTAGGTGGAAACCCATTCATATCTGACCTAAGTGGAAACCCATTAATATCTGACCTAAGTGGAAACCCATTAATATCTGGCCTAAGTGGAAACCCATTCATATCTGACCTAAGTGGAAACCCATTCATATCTGACCTAAGTGGAAACCCATTCATATCTGACCTAAGTGGAAACCCCGAACTGACTGGAAACACTGATACCGGCTCTCTCAGTCTGTGTCCTGGTCTGGGGGAGATAGAGAACCAGGCATGTGACATATAGGACATGGCAGGGCCAGAGATCTGGCAGGCATGCTGAACCGAGGGAAGAGAGAGAGAGGGGATCCAAGGAGCCAGACAGACGAGAGGAAAAAATGACTAGCTCTCTGGGAAAGCCATCTGAGCAGTGAAAGGAGAGATATAGAAACAAAACAGAGGAGAAAGAATGGGATATCATTCATTTAAATAGCATTGAGGGTTATTACCTAAAGATGTCGTTATACTGTATGTATTTACTTGTGTCATGACGTTACCATCAATTGAGTCTATTAACCATTTTAATATTTCTGCTTTGTGAAATGGATGTTGTCATTTCTGGATTCCTTTTGGAACCACTTAATTTGATCAACTAGATTAGAGTTGAATTAAAGGTTAAGTTGAATTAAAGGTTTTAAGGTGGAAAAACATTTCAGTTCAGATTTAGGTAACGTTTTAGAAAAGGAGAGCCACCTACTGGCCAGTCAGTCAACTGAACTGCTTTGGGTTACTTTATGTGAAGACAATCAGATTCTGGACATTACATTTACATTTTTGTCATTTAGCAGACGCTCTTATCCAGAGCGACTTACAGGTAGTGAATGCATCTTAAGATAGCTAGGTGGGGCAACCACATATCACAGCCATAGTAAGTAAAATGTTCCTCAATAAAGTAGCTATCAGCAAAGTCAGAGCTAGTAAGGGGGGGGGGGGGTCAAGTGCGAGTGTTCGTTTTTATTATTATTACTTTTGGCCAAAAAACATAGCCAACCACATGTTTTCACTTTATAAAGTAACCTTTAGAAAAAACATGACAATACCTAACTTTACCATCCTGGGTTTAGTGTCCTTTTAGCTTCCAATACATACCACCATTTAAGCACTGAGACAATGTTATGGAAAATGCACAAGAATGCAGAATAAACTCACATTTATATTTACATTCCAAACAGATGACACACAATGTCTCCATTGTGCTTGCTGCCTCACAGTGAGTGTGTTCTATTATCTCCACTGAATTCCACTGTGGGGACAAAAACAGAACTCTTGGGCTCAATTCAATCAAACCCACATTGCAGTGTTTACATAGTAACGAGTAAACATATTTTTTCTCCCTTGTTAAAACAAATTTCGAAATTGGTTTGATTGCAGAAATAGCAGGTACACAACACTTCCCTAGCAGATAGATGCTTCAGGTTTCTGAATACGATGAGTGTATATGTGTGTGTGTGGGCACTGATGTACATAAACAAGTTGCCTAGCCTGAATTCACCCCTACTGTAATCAAGAAGTCATAAATCCAGAGGTCAGTCAGAGCAACACCACACCCATGCCCTTGCAAACCGATAAGATGATCTGACCACCTACAGTGGCTTACAAAAGTATTCACCCCCTTGGCATTTTTCCTAACCTGGAATTAAAATTGAATTTTGGGGGGTTTGTATAATTTGATTTACACAACATGCCTACCACTTTGAAGATGCAAAGTATGTTTTATTGTGAAACAAACAATAAATTAGACAATAAAAACAGAACTTGAGCGTGCATAACTAACCCCCCCCCACCCCCCCCCCCCCAAAGTCAATACTTTATAGAGCTACCTTTTGCAGCAATTACAGCTGCAAGTCTCTTGGGGTATGCCTCTATAAGCTTGGCACATCTAGCCACTGGGATTTCTCCAGCTCCTTCAAGTTGGATGCGTTCCTCTGGTGTACGTCAATCTTTAAGTCATACCACAGATTTTCAATTGAATTGAGGTCTGAGCTTTGACTAGGCCATTCCAAGAAATGTAAATGCTTCCCCTTAAACCATGCAAGTGTTGCTTTAGCAGTATGCTTATGGTCATTGTCCTGCTGGAAGGGGAACATCCGTCCCAGTGTCAAATCTCTGGAAGACTGAAACAGGTTTCCCTCAAGAATTTTCCTGTATTTAGCTCCATCCGTCATTCCTTCAATTCTGACCAGTTTCCCAGTCCCTGCCGATGAAAAACATCCCCACAGCATGATGCTGCCACCACCATGCTTCCCTGTGGGGATGTTGTTCTTGGGGTGATGAGAGGTGTTGAGTTTGTGCCAGACATAGCGTTTTCCTTGATGACCAAAAAGCTACATTTTAGTCTCATCTGACCAGAGTACCTTCTTTCATACGTTTGGGGAGTCTCCCACGTGCCTTTTGGCGAACACCAAACGTGTTTGCTTATTTTTTTCTTTAAGCAATGGCTTTTTTCTGGACACTCTTCCGTACAGCCCAGCTCTGTAGAGCTTAAACTGGTCCTATGGACAGATACTCCAATCTCCGCTGTGGACCTTTAAATCTCTTTCAGGGTTATCTTTGTTCTCTTTGTAGCCTCTCAGGTTAATGCCCTCCTTGCCTGGTCCGTGATTTTTGGTGGGCGGCCCTCTCTTGGCAGGTTTGCTGTGGTGCCATAGTCTTTCCATTTTTTTTATAATGGATTTAATGGTGCTCCGTGGGATGTTCAAAGTTTCAGATATTTTTTTTATAGCCCAACCCTGATCTGTACTTCTCCACAACTTTGTCCCTGACCTGTTTGGAGAGCTCCTTGGTCTTCATCTTGCTTGGTGGGGCCCCTTGCTTAGTGGTGTTGCGGACTCTGGGGCCTTTCGGAACAGGTGTATATATACTGAGATCATGTGACCGATCATGTGACACTTAGATTGCACACAGGTGGACTTCATTTAACTAATTATGTGACTTCTGAAGGTAATTGGTTGCAACAGATCTTATTTAGGGGCTTCATAGCAAAGGGAGTGAATAGATATGCACGCACCACTTTTCCGTTTTTGTTTTTAAATAATTTTTTGAAAAAAGTAATTTTTTTCATTTCACTTCACTTCACCAATTTTGACTATTTTGTGTATGTCCATTACATGAAATCCAAATAAAAATCAATTTAAATTACAGGTTGTAATGCAACAAAATAGGAAAAACACCAAGGGGGGTGGATATTTTTGCAAGGCACTGTAAGCTCAAAGTAGCAGCCAGACAGACAGAGGTTGGTAAAGAACTGCTGAGGCAGGGAACACAGCCATCTCTTCAGCCTCTCCTCTGCCTCGAACCCACCCACTCCTCTAATAGAACCGATAAGGATAACCAGAAGAAAGGTTCTGCATTGTTTCAGATGGAGGAAACATGAAACCAGGGTGAAAGTCGATGGAAGGACAGATAGGTCATTCATTGCATGATGGGAACTGTTTTGGCATTTGTCCAAGTAGGGTTCATTACAGTAATACAGCAGTATCAACACCAGCTCAGCTTTTCTACTTATACACTATATATACAAAAGTATGTGGACCGCCATTGGACTCTGGAGCAGTGGAAACATGTTCACTGGAGGGATGAATCACGCTTCCCCATCTGGTAGTACGAAGGACGAATCTGGATTTGGCGGATGCCAGGAGAACGCTACCTGACCCACTGCATAGTGCCAACTGTAAAGTTTGGTGGAGGTGGAATAATGCTCTGGGGCTGTTTTTCATGGTTTGGGCTAGGCCCCTTAGTTCCAGTGAAGGGAAATCTTGACGCTAAAGTATACAATGACATTCTAAATGATTTTGTGCTTCCATCTTTGTGGCAATAGTTCCGGGAAGGCCCTTTCCTGTTTCAGCATGACAATGCCCCCATGCACAAAGCGAAGTCCATACAGAAATGGTTTGTCGAGATCGGTATGGAAAAACATGAATGGCCTGTACAGAGCCCTGACCTCAACCCCATCGAATACCTTTGGGATGAATTGGAACGCCAACTGCGAGCCAGGCCTAATCGCCCAACATCAGTGCCTGACCTCACTAATGTGCTTATGGCTGAATGGAAGCAAGTTCCCTTAGCACTAGATGCTGCAACATCTAGTGGAAGCCTTCCCAAAAGAGTGGAGGATGTTATAACAGCAAAGGGCGTACCAACTCCATATTAATGCCCATGATTTTGGAATGAGATGTTCGACCAGTAGGTGTCCACATACTTTTGGTCTTGTAATGTACCAGACATTCCTTAGAATACAAAACAATGGCATGCAGAGCCAAGTTGATAAACATTTTCTGACAAATACTGTGTGGCAGTACAGGATATATTTGGACACATGAAATAATTTTGATTCCACTTATTGCATTCTAAATCTGAAACACCTATTACAACAAAGTCCATTCACAAAGTCATGCATAGAAAAGCCAAATGGGTTCCTTTCCTATGTAACACAATATAACAATGATAGATTTCAGCAGCCAAGGGGTTTTAAATAATGTGTTCATTTGTTTTTGTCGAAGAACCATTTTCCATGTCATTAATCTCAAAGAGCTGTTGGAGAGCCACAATGCATCAGCCCAAGGCTCATACTCATGTGTGCTCTCTGCTGGACGATGAAGGTATAGCAAAACCGTAATGTTATTCACAATGGAATGAGGTCAATTTCTGAGCTCTGTCAGTGAGTGCGATTTTCAATTAACTGGCCCCAGAGCAGCATTCATGTCTCCCAAGTTGTTGTGTTATTCTTTGCCTTAGAGTGTGTGTCTTAAGGGTTAGTGCTGATTTTTTTTTAGCTCAGTGTTAGAGTGCTTCCTCTGGGGGTCAGAGAGGGTCCACGCCAAAAACAACAGGATGAAAAACAACACTGGGTGGAAGGGTTGAGCAAGGAAGGAGGGGGGTCAGGGACAGTGGGGGTTAGAATTTAGGAGATTTTTCTCTCTGAGTGAGAAAAGTACCCAGCAATGTTTTATAGGCAGTTTGAAACAGTGGTCCTGTTGTGTAGGCAACCAGGGAGCAGTCCAGACACCTGGCACACACAGACAGAGACATTGCTCAGCTTGCCTCTGCCTTGTTGGGGGCAGGACTGTGATACTTCGGGTGGACAGTCATAGGAGCATGCGGACTGGCAGTGAGGAAAGATGGAACCAGGCCTGAAGGGTTTGTGTGTGTTAGCTTGCATACATGCTTGCTTGCGTGTGTGTGAACCTGGGTCAAAAGGATCCTGTGGGAAAGCAGTGTGTTTCCTGGAGGACCTCTCTCTCGGTGCAAAATGTGACTCCATTAGGGCCAGGTCTTCAGCAACTCAGCGGCGATGTGAAATATTGGTTTCCTGTCCACATTCCCTACCTCCCCGGCTGTGTTATCGTTGGCCCTAAGAGAGGTACCAGGCTGTGAGGCTGCAGCCTAGCGGGGCCTCCCCAACCTCCCCACGGCCCCTCAGGACTGCCTGCCTGTGGTATTGCTTAACCAACAGAATCCTGGCAGCCAGTTAGGTCCACTTTATTTTATCTGACCCCTTTCGACTTGTTTCACACCCTCTCTGTCTGTTTAATTGTTGTTTCCTCTCTGAGGGTGAGGCTGGGCTGTCTGAGTCTTAGCTGGATCCATGTGAAGTCCAGCCAGAGCAGAACAGCTTGCATCACTGGGAGACTAGAGGTGTCTCCTCCATTAACAAAGGCTATGAGAGGACAAGAACTATGGTCAGTTTTACCTTCCACCACACATCACACCATCATTTGTAATAGTCAAAAAACTTTATTCAGAAAGGTCTCATCACTGTCTACAAGGCAACACACTGAAGATGTGGAAAACAGTGAACTATGTTGAAATGTTACCGATTGTTTCTGTACTGTATTCCAGCTCAGCTTTGTAATGGCTGGTATTGATGCCTTTGACTTTGAACGCGAAAGCATTAATAATGAATGTAAATGCATTTCTCTGCATATTGGGTGACTTTGTTTTCTTTTCCCTACTCAAGATCAGACAGATGGTCTGAGACAGGTTCACTTTGTACACAGACATTAGTCATCGCTGCAATTTTGTAAATTTGATCACTTTGGTTCATTTTAGAATCCCAACTGTATTTTTATATCTATTTTGTGATTGGCTGTGTAACAGGACATGAGCTCATGAGCGCAGGGCTCATATGCTTGGACACTGGTCCCTGTCGGTAGTAAAAACCATCTAACAGGCATACACCCACACCCGCCGGCCCGCGCACACACACACACACAAACACACACAACCCCTCCGAATGACACACTGTTTTCACAAAGGTTATTGGCCATGTTGATCATGAGAAAGCCACACTATAAAAAGCTCTCTGGCTTCATGTCAAGACCAACACCAAGCAGAGTTGTTTCCCCCTCCTCTCCCTACAATGTTTCAAGAAGTTACAACCTCCAGGCTCGACAGGGGGAAATGTCCATCTGTCCTTCTCAGGTTGTTTATTTTCCCCCTCTGCCTCTGTCTGTGTGTGTAATGACTCAGGCCTTCAAAGGGTGCTTTGATAATTTTTTCCCTGATGCTGTCTGCAGGCCGGCTGGTTGGCTGGCTGGCAATGGAGGCTGCCTGAACACCCCAGTCCAAGTCAGACTACATTCCAGTGTGGGTCTAATAACACCATTACGTCTCACAGATTCGCTGATTGCTTTGAGGGTATAAATCACATCGCTGCAGTCGGGGCTCCATGGCAAACATGCCCTGTGACAGCTTAACCATCGGACTGATGGCCCAGAGCGATAGCAGTGTGAAAAAGGAAACACAGAGGAGGAGGTGTGTGTGTTGTGTGTGTGTGCGTGTGCGTGTGCGTGGAGGCATGAAAAGCATTATACGAATGTACCAGGCAATTTCCCTCCCGGTGGAGATGCAATCGAGGTCTCAGCCCTACAGTTCATACTGACGTAAACCCGTCAACAAGAACAAGCAGCACTATCATGTTTGCTGTGGTCACAGTGCCCCCACGGTGACCTGTGTAGCTGATGACTTGGGGACAGTAGTAAAAGAAACATAAATCGTACTGTTGCAAACAAATCACTGTAAATCACATTTAAAGCGGTTGTGATAACAAAGGCATTTAATGTTTGGTTAAATTACATGTGTGTCGTGTTAAATAAACACAAGGATTTGATGTACATCTAGTCTAAAAACTTGGTCCATGAGCTTGTGTTTATTTAGTGGTGATTCCATTTGAACTGATAGTTTCTCCAAAAAGATCTCCCCAAAAATATAGCTATTATACTTAATCACTATGCAGCATCAACCTGGACTCAGGGGTAAATGTAACATAGTGAACGAGACACTTCAATTAGTATGATATGTTACAATTTGTATGGTATGTATTCATTTGTGGATGTACAGTCGTGGCCAAGAGGTTTGAGAATGACACAAATATTAATTTTCACAAAGTCTGCTGCCTCAGTTTGTATGATGGCAATTTGCATATACTCCAGAATGTTATGAAGAGTAATCAGATGAATTGAAATTAAATACAAAGTGCCTCTTTGCCATGCAAATTAACTGAATCCCAAAAAAACACATTTCCACTGCATTTCAGCCCTGCCACAAAAGGACCAGCTGACATCATGTCAGGGATTCTCTCGTTAACACAGGTGTGAGTGTTGACGAGGACAAGGCTGGAGATCACTCTGTCATGCTGATTGAGTTTGAATAACAGACTGGAAGCTTCAAAAGGAGGGTGGTGCTTGGAATCATTGTTCTTCCTCTGTTAATCATGGTTACCTGCAAGGAAACACGTGCCGTCATCATTGCTTCACAGGCAAGGATTTTGCTGCCAATAAGATTGCACCTAAATCAACCGGCTCATCAAGAACTTAAAGGAGAGCGGTTCAATTGTTGTGAAGAAGGCTTCAGGGCACCCAAGAAAGTCCAGCAAGCACCAGGACCATCTCCTAATGTTGATTCAGCTGCGGGATCTGGGCATCACCAGTACAGAGCTTGCTCAGGAATTTGCAGCAGGCAGGTATGAGTGCATCTGCATGCACAGTGAAGCGAAGACTTTTGGCGGATGGCCTGGTGTCAAGAAGGGCAGCAAAGAAGCCACTTCTCTCCAGGAAAAACATCAGGGACAGATTGATATTCTGCAAAAGGTACAGGGATTGGACTGCTGAGGACTGGGGTAAAGTTATTTTCTCTGATGAATCCCCTTTCCGATTGTTTGGGGCATCCGGAAAAAAGCTTGTCCGGAGAAGACAATGTGAGCGCTACCATCAGTCCTGTGTCATGCCAACAGTAAAGCATCCTGAGACCATTCATGTGTGGGTTTGCTTCTCAGCCAAGGGAGTGTGCTCACTCACAATTTTGCCCAAGAACACAGCCATGAATAAAGAATGGTACCAACACATCCTCCGAGAGCAACTTCTCCCAACCATTCAAGAACAGTTTGGTGACGAACAAGGCCTTTTCCAGCATGATGGAGCACCTTGCCATAAGGCAAAAGTGATAACTAAGTGGCTCGGGGAACAAAACATCGATATTTTGGGTCCATGGCCAAGAAACTACCCAGACCTTAATCCCATTGAGGACTTGTGGTCAATCCTCAAGAGGCGGGTGGACAAACAAAAACCCACAAATTCTGACAAACTCCAAACATTGATTATGCAAGAATGGGCTGCCATCAGTCAGGATGTGGCCCAGAAGTTAATTGACAGCAGGCCAGGGCGGATTGCAGAGGTCTTGAAATGGAAGGGTCAACACTGCAAATATTGACTCTTTGCGTCAACTTCATGTAATTGTCAATAAAAGCCTTTGACACTTATGAAATGCTTGTAATTATACCTCAGTATTCCATAGTAACATCTGACAAAAATATCTAAAGACACTGAAGCAGCAAACTTTGTGGAAATTAATATTTGTGTCATTCTCAAAACTTTTGGCCACGACTGTACATCATCAATTTTGTATGATATGTTACGCATTACAATTTGTAAGATATGTTACAAAATGCAATTCATACAATAGGTTATGAATTTGCAAAATGTATGATAAGTTACGAATTCCAACTTGTTGTTGCTTACGTTAGCTAGGAGGCTAGGTGGCTAACGCTAATGTTAGCTAGGTGGCTTACATTAGCTAGGCTAGGGGTTAGCGGTTAGGGTTTAGGTTAGTTTAAATGGTTAAGGCTAGGGTCAGGGTTTGGGGAAGAGTTAGCCAACATGCTAAGTAGTTGCAAAGTAGCTAAAAAATGGGAAGTAGTTGTAAAGTTGCTCATGATGAGATGTGAATGTGCAACCTTTGGGTTACTAAACTTCACGTTATATGCCTATCCATCCACCGCAACCAACTACCCTACTTTCATTTTTGTTTTATTAAGTAACTTTCTGTCTCATGTAATCATACCAAACGTAACATATCATACTAATTTGAGTTTCTCGGATTTAATGTTTCGTCTAGTCTATGACACCAGGCTGGCAACATATTAAGAATATACAAATCCAAACACTAATAACATCTAATCTAGTCTCCAGGTTATTATTTGGAATCTGATAGGAGTATAAATATTCCCTAGACAGTCAGGTATTCGGAGAGTAGACAGTACACACATGCTGTATCCCCATCTCAGGTGCCTCGACTCACAGTATATATAATCTGAATTCCTGAGGAGAGCATTTTTACAGGGGAGGGGCTATCTTTAACAGTGGAATATGAACAGACGGAGCCATGCATTGTAGAGCCATGGTGGTCCTCTAAGGAAACTCTGGAGAATCCCCTCCTGTCAGAAGACTGTTGGTTTTGGGCTGAAGCCACCTATAATCTAGAAGCATGGGGAAAAAAGCTGGTTGTCAGATTGGCTAGGTTATGTACTGTACATAATGCTGTACTGATGTCATTAGAGTGGGTAGTAGTAGATCATATGAAGGCAGGGCGTAACTCAAGGTTTATTCTAGGACAGAAAAACGATTATTCACTATTAGCAAAGGGAAGCTCCTTATACAGTGCATATACAGTTCAGAATATGTATAAAGTGTTTCTATACAGTATATATGTAACGTGTTTCTAAATCCCTTTTCCTGCTGCCTGATAGTTTCATCTGTATGACTAAACCTATCTAGTTCTGCAAACTTTCACTGGGAATTGTGTAATATTACTCACTCTTTCCTGGGTGAGTATGACTTGAGTCATCCTTTTCATTGATTCCTGTGGTTGTCCTTGGAGTTCCCAGGGTTTGCTGTTGTGCAAGTGCCAATTTATTTCATGCGGTCATAAGCTGAAATGATAGTTACACAGCCATGTGCTTATTCATTAGTGCGCATGCTCAAGCAAGGCTACAGAAGGTGGGCACTCTGGAGGTATAACAAAGTGAAAAACGAATCAATTGCAAAGAAACTATTCACATTTGCATGCCACATCTGTATGCCCATATGTTTCTTCAGATTGGGAAATTACACTGAGTTTACAGAACATTAAGAACACCTGCTCTTTCTATGACATAGACTGACCAGGTGAATCCAGGTGAAAGCTATGGTCCCTTTGATGTCACTTCTTAAATTCACGCCAATCAATGTAGATTAGTTATATAATGGTTTTAAAGTGGAGGAGACAGGTTAAAGAAGGGGTTTTAAGCCTTGAAACAACCGAGACATGAATTGTGTATGTGTGCCATTCAGAGGGAGAATGGACAAGACAAAATAATTTAAGTGCCTTTGAAAGTAGTTGCCAGGCACACCGGTTTGTGTCAAGAACTGCAACACTGCTGGGTTTTCCTAATGTTTGTTATGCTCAGTGTATATACCTACCAGTAAAAATAGTTGCCTAGGATTACAATTTTTTTTTTTTTTTTATTCAAACCCAAAAGAAATCCTATCAGATTCTGGAACCTATCCTATTTAATCCTATCTAGTCCAATAGGACTGGTTCCAAAATTGGATAGGATTTTCTTTTGGATTATAATAAGATTTTTTATTATTGGAATCCTGTAGGATTTTTGGACTAGGTTCGAATGATATTATTATTACATGTTTTGGGAGAGCTGATTTATTTTGTTTTTCTGACAGGACAGATGTAAGTACAGGTAGGAAGACAGATGCAGAAAGTGATTAAGGGCACAGACTCCAACACAATGATGTTTTCAAATAGATTATTGTATATAAAATCCTTTAGGATAGAATCTTATGGGAATCCAAAAGAACTGGTTCCAAAATCAGACATAATTTTTCTATTGGATTCTAATTGGATCCTTGTATTAGAATGATATAGGATTCTATAGGATTTCAACGTTTTTTTTCTCCTATGTTTTTTTTTCTCTCATTTTGTCAATGGGAATTGTATAGATATTTACATCAAATTCTAAAGGATTTATCCTCAAGACTTGGCTGTAAACTATAGTTAAATTGGCTGCTTAACTTATGGAGCACCCACCCTCCAAACCTCTTAGACAATTACCTATGAAGGTGGACAGTGAACATGTGAACTATAATAACATCATAAGCAACCAATATTGAACTGTCACTTGAGATGGTACAACCTCCGGCCCAGTAGCTACCTCATAAGGGACATAATGTGAGTAAACATTTGCATCTGGTGCATGTGTCACACATTGAAATTATTGTGCCAACTGCAACACCAATAGCTGTGAAACGTACTGAAATTGTCTGCACGGTTATTTACATTTGTGCCAAAAAGGATTCTATTGGAAAAATCACTAATCCTATAGGATTTTTTTTACTAGTGTTCTATAGAGCTCGCCATTGTAGTCCTAAAAAAGCAGAAATTATTTACCTCTGGTTCGTTCAGCCATTCCTATGGGCAAAATTAATGGGGAAAGAATACGGTTTTGGAATAAATGCCGAAAATAAGTTTAACACAGAGATGTTATAAAAAAAATATATAAGATAATATCAGTCAGTTAACATGACCTTTATGAATTATGAATCCTTTTTTATTATTACATGATTACTTCAGAAATCACAAAAAGTGACGTTAACTGATGAAGATAATCTCATTGAACAAAACATAGGTGCTCTTCTATTTTCGACGTTTATCCAGAAACCCTACAACGAACCATGGCGGAGTTCGTGCCTACAAAAAGACGCCATTACTATTGCTCTCTATTGCCTAGATGGGAAAAAAGGGGAAAGCGCCATATGCCTTATGTTCAGCGTGTTGGTGTGAGCAGTGCTTTTTCCCGTGTTCGGTTTGAAGGATACGTGGCGCGCGCCCGCCACAAACAGAGGCAGGTTGCGTCAATCGGCTCCTGCTTGCCGGATAACCGCTGTGACAACACTGTGCTCCCCATCCCATTATTCGAGAGTGGACAGGTAATCTCAATGTTGTTGTTAATTTAAATCAATTTCAGTAACACCGAACGTTTTCCATGATGCCTTTTTGCGAATGGATGTTGTAGGCTACCCAATAGATTGCTATTGTTGATCTATTATCTATTTGTTGTAGGTTATTGAGACAGGTTTGTTGAAGATTGCGGGGCTGAACCAATGGGCTATACATCGTTTTATTATGTAATCGATTTAAGGCGTATCCTGCGCTTACTTTCCATTTGACTGAAACCGTTGCTTTCTTTGACTGGGCCTTGTTTTGGTCTCTATCTCAGACAGTAGGCTACATTAGGAGCGATTTATAAATTAATCAAAGGGCCACGCCAAATGTTTAATTTAGTAATTGAGTCGTTATGGTAGGAGAATGCATTGGTATTTATCACCACGCTGATAAATGCAGAGAAATTAGCTGAATAAGGCATATTAAGGCAAGTGATCTCCAATCGCGCAAGGTTGATGGAGGGATGTGCGCAAGAATACTGGAACTGTTTGCATTGCTGTTCAGTGAGGGGAGGTCCATATCCACACAACAACAACTATATCAGCTTGATCAATCAAAATCAAATCAGTTTATCGGTCAGCTAAATGCTTATTTTATTAGCTCCTAACAATGCAGTAAAACAATTAAAAGGGGGGGGGGGGGGGGGGGGTACAAGAAATCAAGAACCACGGGACTAATATGATTAACAACCCAAATAGCGCTGAAGCAGGAATCAAATGCAATCTTTAAGTATGTGTAAAATTAATCGTGGTCTCCCATGGGGAGCAAGTTCCAATATGACCATGAGACCAAGAGGAAATTCCCCGATCTGGCAGACACTGGTTTTGAAGTTTGCAGGTGGGGCTGGCTACCTCATCACTTGACAATACTCATGTCCGCTACATAGAGCCCCACAGTGGAGGTATCATAATACCCATAAAACATAATGGTCAAACCAGGAAATGGTTCCAAACGTTTTTTCCACCATTCATTTTTCATATAGGGGATTTTAGAAACACTTAAAATAAGGGCTAGGTTTTGTTTAAGGTTACCCTGGCATGATGTTTTAATAACCATGTAAATATTTCTCGGACAAGGTGATGTCTAATATTAAGGTAGTATTGAGGTATTGCTCGCCTGAGGTAGAGTACCTCATGATAATCTGTAGACCACACAATCTACCGAGAGTTCTCATCTATATTTTTGTAGCCGTCTATTTACTACTACAAACCGATGCTGGCACTAAGGCCGCACTCATTGAACTGGAGAAGTCCATGAGCAAACAAGGAAATGCTCGTCCAGAAGCGCCGCTCCTAGTGGCCGCGGACTTTAATGCAGGCAAACTTAAATCTGTTTTACCTCATTTCTACCATCATGTCACATGTGCAACCAGAGGAAAAACAACTCTAGACCACCTTTACTCCACACACAGAGATGCGTACAAAGCTCTCCCTCGCCCTCCACCATAATTATATCCTCCTGATTCCTGCTTATGAGCAAAAACTAAAGCAGAAAGTACCAGTGACTCGCTCAATACGGACCTGGTCAGATGATGTGGATGCTACGCGACTGTTTTGCTAGCACAGACTGGAATATGTTCTGGGATTCATCCAATGGCATTGAGGAGTATACCACCTCAGTCACCAGCTTCATCAATAAGCGCATCGATGACGTTGTCCCCACAGTGACCGTACGTACATATCCGAACCAGAAGCCATGGATTACAGGCAACATCCTCACTGAGATAATGGCTATAGCTGCTGCTTTCAAGGAGCAGGACACTAATCCGGACCCTTATAGGAAATCCCATTATACTCTGACACTAACCATCAAACAGGCAAAGCGTCAATACAGGACTAAGATTGAATCCTACTACACTGAAGTTCTGATGTGGCAGGGCTTGCAAATTATTACAGACGACAAAGGGAAACCCAGCCGCGAGCTGCCCAGTGAAGCGAGCCTACCAGACGAGCTAAATGCTTTTTATGCTTGCTTCGAGGCAAGCAACGCTGAAGCATGCATGAGAGCTGTTCTAGACAACTGTGTGATCACGCTCTCCATAGCCGATGTGAGCAAGACCTTTGAACAGGTCAACATTCACAAGGTCGCGGGACCAGATGGATTACCAGCACGTGTACTCAGAGCATGCGCGGACCAACTGTCAGGTGTCTTCACTGACATTTTCAACCTCTTGAGTCTCTAATATCTTTCAAGCAGACCACCATAGTCCCTGTGCCCAAGAAAGCGATGGTAACCTGCCTACCTACCGTCCCATAGCACTCACATCAGTAGCTATGAAGTGCTTGAAAGGCTGGTCATGGTTCACATCAACACCATCCTTACGGAAACTCACTCCAATCCGCATACCCCCCCAGCAGATCCACAGATGACGCAATCTCAATTGCACTCCACACTACCATTTCCCATCTGGACAAAAGGAACACCTATGTGAGAATACGGTGGTAGGTCTGAACACCGACAACGACGAGGCAGCCTATAGGGAGGAGATCAGAGATCTGGCAGTGTGGTGTCAGGACAACAACCTCTCCCTCAACGTGAGCAAGACAAAGGAGCTGATCGTGGACTACAGGAAAAGGATGGCCAAACACGCCCTCATTCACATCGGTGGGGTTGTAGTGCAATGGGTCAAGCGTTTCAAGTTCCTTGGTGTCCACATCACCAACAAACTATCACGGTCCAAACACACCAATAAAGTCGTGATGAACGCACGACAATGCCTTTTCCCCCTCAGGAGACTGATAAGATTTGTCATGGGTCCCCAGATCCTCAAAAAGTTCTACAGCTGCACCATCGAGAGTATCCTGACCGGTTGCATCACCGCCTGGTATGACAACTGCTCGACATCCGACGTAAGGCGCTACAGAGGGTAGTGCGTACAGCCCAGTACATCACTGGGGCCAAGCTTTCTGCCATCCAGGACGTATATACTAGGTGGTGTCAGAGGAAGGCCCAAAAACTTGTCAAAGACTAGTCACCCAAGTCATAGACTGTACTCGCTGCTATCGCACAGCAAGCAGTACCGGAGCGCCAAATCTAGGCCCAAAAGGCTCCTTAACGGCTTCTATCCCCAAGTCATAAGACTACTGAACAATTAACCAAATGGCCACCCGGATTATTTTCATTGACCCCACCCCCATCCATTGTGTTTACACTGCTGCTACTCGCTGTTTATTATCTATGCATTATCACTTTACCCCTAGCGACGTGTACAAATTACCTCAACTGACTTGTAACCCCGCACATTGACTTGGTACCAGTACCCCCTGCCTCATTATTGTTGTTTTATTGTGTTACTTATTTTTAGTTTAGTTTATTTAGGAGATATTTTCTTAACTCTATTTACTTAAAACTTCATTGTTGTTTAAGGGCTTGTTGTATTCGGAGCATATGACCAGTAACATTTGATTTGATCTCTGTCTTAGACCGTTAGACCAAGAGGAAATTCCCTCGTAGGTCGTGGTGGGCTACCTCATCACGTGACCATGAATGACTCATGTCCGCTACATATGTACAACGGAAGAATTTACACAAGATCATTTAAGAATGATATGTACAGCAGTAGATACAGTATATTAGATTGAACTATGTCAAGAATCCAGTGTATAAATACATGTCTGGTATATATAAACAGTCTAACTAAAATAAAATGTATAGTAGTAGAAATATTATGATGAGCTATGTCGGGGATACAGTATTTAAATACACAGTGTGAAACAGGAAATGACCATGGTTCAATTTCTCTACAGCAGTGGTGAAAACTTTTTTCTGAATCAAGATCACTTTCTGTGTCAAAAGCCGAAATTTTTTTAAATGACTTAAAAAACATAAGCTTATGCAACATTAAACAATTAAAAACAGTTCTGTAGGCCAGTGGATCCCAACCTTTTTTGGTTACTGCAACACCAAGTACATTTAGCTCTGCCCAGAGTACCCGTGAAGTACCCCCTCATGTGCATTTTACCATTAAGCCAAGTGGTGCAACTTTCACTGGGGACGAGGGGCACGCCCCCCCCCCCCACATTCTGAAATTGCATTTCTGTCCCCCCCAGTTTTATAATTGGAATGTGATACAAGACAAGGCAACGGTGTGCTTTAGGACCATCCGGACGCCTTCGAGCAGTCGAGTAGGCTGTTTTGAATGTTTATCCGACTGGATAAAAAACGTGGTCCCCCCACTTCAAAAAACAAAGTTGCAGCCCTGATTAAGCCTATGGTTTCATGAGTCTTCTCAAGTACCCCTTGTGGAAAGGCCAAGTACCCCCGGTTGCAAAATACTGCAGTAGGCTATAAGCCCAATACATTATCACTACGCTTGAATTGCCCTGTCAAGGTTGTTCTTAGACCATTTTGAAATAATATTTTTTTACTGGACTGATGGCCTTCATCTGGTCAGTCTGAGGGGAAGGAGGGAGCAGCAATGAGGCCTCTCATCCGACTCACAGTCCCCCCCCCCCCCCCACCCCACGCTAAAAAAAGGGTACTCAGTCTTCCAGTTGATGCTGAAACTATGTGAAAGTGAAATATTCCTCAATATTAAAAAAGGGTAGCAAATAATAACAACGCAAGCTTATCTAAATGCACATTTTATGTCTTTTAAAACAAACTGTTGAACAAAGTGTTGACAGTGCTGAATAACAACTTAAACATGAACTTATTCATAAAAACAGCAGGTATTTGCTGTATTCGTTGAGTCTCTCTCTAGTCATGGTTTTATACGTTTTGGAATCTCGCATTATCAACTTTGCTGTGTGTTCGAGGCGTCTTTTTATAGTCTATGGCGCAAGGAAACTATGCAGGCAAAGTGATTTGAGTTATCTGATTGGCCAACGGTAAGTCTATAGGTGCACTTGAAAAATCCAGAAAATCACACTGTAGGATTTTTAATGAATTTATTTGCAAATTATGGTGGAAAATAAGTATTTGGTCAATAACAAAAGTTTATCTCAATATTTTGTTATATACCCTTTGTTGGCAATGACAGAGGTCAAACGTTTTCTGTAAGTCTTCACAAGGTTTTCACACACTGTTGCTGGTATTTTGGCCCATTCCTCCACGCAGATCTCCTCTAGAGCAGTGATGTTTTGGGGCTGTTGCTGGGAAACACGGACTTTCAACTCCCTCCAAAGATTTTCTATGGGGTTGAGATCTGGAGACTGGCTAAGCCACTCCAGGACCTTGAAATGCTTCTTACGAAGCCACTCCTTCATTGCCCGGGCGGTGTGTTTGGGATCATTGTCATGCTGAAAGACCCAGCCACGTTTCATCTTCAATGCCCTTGCTGATGGAAGGAGGTTTTCACTCAAAATCTCACGATACATGGCCCCATTCATTCTTTCCTTTACACAGATCAGTCGTCCTGGTCCCTTTGCAGAAAAACAGCCCCAAAGCATGATGTTTCCACCCCGATGCTTCACAGTAGGTATGGTGTTATTTGGATGCAACTCAGCATTCTTTGTCCTCCAAACACGACGAGTTGAGTTTTTACCAAAAAGTTATATTTTGGTTTAATCTGACCATATGACATTCTCCCAATCTTCTTCTGGATCATCCAAATGCTCTCTAGCAAACTTCAGACGGGCCTGGACATGTACTGGCTTAAGCAGGGGGACACGTCTGGCACTGCAGGATTTGAGTCCCTGGCGGCGTAGTGTGTTACTGATGGTAGGCTTTGTTACTTTGGTCCCAGCTCTCTGCAGGTCATTCACTAGGTCCCCCCGTGTGGTTCTGGGATTTTTGCTCACCGATCACCGTTGTGATCATTTTGACCCCACGGGGTGAGATCTTGCGTGGAGCCCCAGATCGAGGGAGATTATCAGTGGTCTTGTATGTCTTCCATTTCCTAATAATTGCTCCCACAGTTGATTTCTTCAAACCAAGCTGCTTACCTATTGCAGATTCAGTCTCCCCAGCCTGGTGCAGGTCTACAATTTTGTTTCTGGTGTCCTTTGACAGCTCTTTGGTCTTGGCCATAGTGGAGTTTGGAGTGTGACTGTTTGAGGTTGTGGACAGGTGTCTTTTATACTGATAACAAGTTCAAACAGGTGCCAAATAATACAGGTAACGAGTGGAGGACAGAGGAGCCCCTTAAAGAAGGTCTGTGAGAGCCAGAAATCTTGCTTGTTTGTAGGTGACCAAATACTTATTTTTCATTTTTGTAATTTTGATGAATTATCCCTTTTGTCCTCACACACAGACTTCATGTTGGCTCTAATTATGATTCTGTCTGTGAAGTGTGAATCAAGGACACATACCATCTTGTTCACTCTCTTTAACTTGTCATATTTCATTTGGAGCTTCCCAGCTGCTGTCTTCTCCATAAATATGAATAACAGCAGCATCAATGTTTCAGCAGGCACAGACACTTCTGAGGATCGAGCTCTCAAACATTATCCTCTCCTTTCACCCTCCCCTCTCCTCTTCTCTGTAGGATGGAAGGACTGCTGGACCAATGGCTTTGGAAGGAGGAGTACTGGCTGCCGCCGGGGGTCACCTGGAAGGACATAGAGATCGAGGGGGACCGCTACCCTCTACCCCGGGACCTCTTCTACACCCTGCCGCTGGCTCTGGGCTTCATCGTCCTGCGCTACGTCTTTGAGAGGTGAGGGGGCGCGGGGGTCCTCCCCCCTTTTTTAAAGGAACTCAGTCCGGCTTTCAACTTATTCTTAAAATATTTAATAGAAGAATGCACAAGGTGTAATTTCGAAATTGGGTGGTGCATCATCAGTTTTCCTCTTGTCGTGTTCGTCATTTCATACCTTAGAGAGAGCTATTTCTAACTTGTCAGAAATGTGTTCATTCAAATATCACATGACTACATGTTAGAAATGTCTAAACTTATGCAAGAAAATGAGCATTAACTGCAAAAGTATGGGAACCCCTGTCTTATTGGATAGTACATCCCCGTTTTGTCCCGTTAACTTTGTGTTTAGTGACTATGACCCTGTCTGCTGTCAGCTTTTGCCCTTTGAAAGTATTCCAAGTCGACTACATGCCTGATGAGTAGTCCGTTTTTGCTGGGGCTGTAAAATGTATTTTTGTTAGGTTCACATTGACTCAGGCTGTGGCAGAAGGCTGATGGTGTGTCTGTCTGTCAGGCTGATGGACAGTAGATAGACATGGGTTGGGTTACAGTAGACGCTGAGGATGATATGCACTCAATGGTTTCCCAGAAGCCTCTGGATATCAAAAATACGATTCTTCCTCATCTTAACTTGTATTTATTCAGGGGAGCCCAATTGAGACCAGGGTTTCATTTTCAATGGTGCCCTGAAAACAAACCGTTCCCAAATCAACATATTCATTCAATTAAACAGCAAAACAAAGAAACTACAAGATACAAGAGAGACACTACATTTCAACAACACAAATAAATGATTACAATCAACCAAAACACTTGCAAACTTCAGTGAATTAATTCCTCTTCAGCGTTCTAAACTGGTCTATTGCCACCAGGGATTCAAGATGTAATGAGAATGGTAAATTATTCCAAACTCAAGGCTGGTTTACCTACTGTAGGTTGGTAGAGACACGAGGGACCTCAAGAGTTAACCAACACTGTGAGTGGGTTTGGTGCCTCGTATAATTATACTTTAACAGAGAAGTGAGATATTTTGGAAGCTTGTAGAGCTTTGTAAACAAAAAGGAAGAAATTAAGGAATTTAGAGCGGTCTAGTCGACCTTCTGATAAAGGATGCGGTGATGAGCGAATCCACACTACTTACGATAGAATTCTGTAGTAAACTATAGTATACTGTCGAATACTATACTCTACACTGTAGTAATCCTCAATCATGTGTAGTACTTAGTATAGAATGTTGTAGTATACTATAGAATACTATAATAAATACTACAGTATTATCCACCAAAAAAACACTATTGTAAATACAACAGAAATGTTCACACAAACACTACAGTCTGAAAAAAACGTTTTTTTTTCAACTCTAGTAAATACTACAGTATTTTATTTGCATATACCCTGCCTATCCACACACACACACACACACACACACACACACACACACACACACACACACACACACACACACACACACACACACACACACACACACACACACACACACACACACAAAGATTCCATTGGTTGTATACTTATGAGGGGTGTTTGTCAGAATGATACCCCCCCCCCCAAAAAAGGTTTGTGTGTTTTAAATTGGGGCGGGTTTTGTTATCAATTAATTTAAATGTAGCTCAGTACAAATATCTTTCAGTTTCTCTGATACTGGCATCAACTGATCTGATCTGATACTGATCTCACCAAGTTACAGTTTTTTTCGATTGCTAAACGACAGTGGGCACAACTGGAGTCACATGTGCAAAACTCTAACTACAGTCTGCACTACCAACAGTCACCTGAGCTAAACAGTTCACATCACCTGCAAAACTCATTCCAAGCAACACAACTCTTAACACATGGCTCAAAACACGCTCAGTGCAGCCAAATACTATGCACAACCCTCACTGAGATAACACACACTGTCACTCAGAACACACTGAGAGTAAAAACACTAGCATCAAACACCAATACAGAAAATACAAACTTTTCATCTTTACAGTTTGAACAATTTCAGTGACTTCATACAAAGTAATATTTTCTTCAAAGAAAAGAGTGACATTCTTTCACATGATTTATTAAAATTTTTAGAACATAACAATTCTTTAAGGTAAATGAAAATTAGCAGTTTGCTTCAATAGTCTGTAGTAATTTTCGGAATTACAATAATGAGAAAAAAAGGGTAGAACCTAAAAGTACATACTGTAATTCGAACAAATAATTGAGGGGCTAATCCTGCCTCTCTCTAGCATCAGGCCACAGGTTTTCTTCAACATCACATCTAATGTTTTCTCTTGCCATGCACCTGGGGAAGAACCTTCTGGAGTGCCTTATCCATCCCTGGCAGTCCTCTGGACTCGTGTCCTCACATCCGGCACGCATGGTTTCCAAAAGAGACATTTGGTCATGTGGGTGGTGACCAAACACTTTCCACCTCCAGGCAGAGAAAAACTCCTCTATTGGGTTGAGGAAGGGTGAATATGCAGGCAGGTACAAAACCATAAATCTGTGATGTGCTGCAAACCAATCTGTGACAGCTGCAGAGTGGTGAAAAGCAACGTTATCGCAAACTATGACAAAAACTTGGGGGTTTCTTACTGGCTCCCCCTGTTCTGCTGGCACTAGCTGAGCATAGAGCTGTTCTAGGAAAGCTATACGCCTTTCTGTGTTGTATGGGCCAATGAGTGGTGTGTTGAGAAGCAAACCATCATTGGCCATTGCAGCACACATGGTGATATTTCCCCCCCTTTGGCCTGGGACCTCCATAGTGGCCCTTTGACCTATAACATACCTTCCTCTGCGCTGTGTTTTGGCAAGGTTAAATCCAGCTTCATCGATAAATACAAATGAATGTGGTCTCTCCAGTGCTTCCACCTCCATTACTCTCTGAAAAACAGTAAGTCCACAGTTTTACTGTAGAAATGCTAATGTTTTTTTTTACTGTAAATATTTTGTATAGCTGTGTACGTAACCTCAGACGTCTTACTTGGACATATTGGTATCTTTGCTCTTTTACCCGTTCACTGTTTCTCTCGAACGGTACAGTGTATAACTGTTTCATTGTAACTTGGTGTTTCTTTAGGACTCGAGCAATAGTTGTTGTGCTGACAGAATTAACATTTTCAAATATATCATTATCAGCCAGCACTCTATCTTGAATCTCCCGCAGTTTTATTGCATTGTTGACAACAACCATGTCAACAATAGCATTTTCCTGCGCATCTGAAAATATTTTTCCTCTTCCCCCTGTTGGGGGCAGCCTTTGGGTCCTGTTGTAAAAATATAATTTACAGTCAAACTTACTGTAATATATATCTGTGTAAATATTCTATAATGTCAAATCGGAGGGTCTGCTGTCCAGACCTCTGGCAGTCTCTATGAGGGTGCCACAGGGTTCAATTCTTGGACCGACTCTCTTCTCTGTATACATCAATGAGGTCGCTCTTGCTGCTGGTGAGTCTCTGATCCACCTCTACGCAGACGACACCATTCTGTATACTTCCGGCCCTTCTTTGGACACTGTGTTAACAACCCTCCAGGCAAGCTTCAATGCCATACAACTCTCCTTCAGTGGCCTCCAATTGCTCTTAAATACAAGTAAAACTAAATGCATGCTCTTCAACCGATCGCTACCTGTACCTACCCGCCTGTCCAACATTACTACTCTGGACGGCTCTGACTTAGAATACGTGGACAACTACAAATACTTAGGTGTCTGGTTAGACTGTAAACTCTCCTTCCAGACCCATATCAAACATCTCCAATCCAAAGTTAAATCTAGAATTGGCTTCCTATTTCACAACAAAGCATCCTTCACTCATGCTGCCAAACATACCCTTGTAAAACTGACCATCCTACCAATTCTCGACTTTGGCGATGTCATTTACAAAATAGCCTCCAAAACCCTACTCAACAAATTGGATGCAGTCTATCACAGTGCAATCCGTTTTGTCACCAAAGCCCCATATACTACCCACCATTGCGACCTGTACGCTCTCGTTGGCTGGCCCTCGCTTCATACTCGTCGCCAAACCCACTGGCTCCATGTCATCTACAAGACCCTGCTAGGTAAAGTCCCCCCTTATCTCAGCTCGCTGGTCACCATAGCATCTTCCACCTGTAGCACACGCTCCAGCAGGTATATCTCACTAGTCACCCCCAAAACCAATTCTTTCTTTGGCCGCCTCTCCTTCCAGTTCTCTGCTGCCAATGACTGGAACGAACTACAAAAATCTCTGAAACTGGAAACACTTATCTCCCTCACTAGCTTTAAGCACCAACAGTCAGAGCAGCTCACAGATTACTGCACCTGTACATAGCCCACCTATAATTTAGCCCAAACAACTACTTCTTTCCCAACTGTATTTAATTAATTAATTTATTTTGCTCCTTTGCACCCCATTATTTTTATTTCTACTTTGCACATTCTTCCATTGCAAAACTACCATTCCAGTGTTTTACTTGCTATATTGTATTTACTTTGCCACCATGGCCTTTTTTGCCTTTACCTCCCTTCTCACCTCATTTGCTCACATTGTATATAGACTTGTTTATACTGTATTATTGACTGTATGTTTGTTTTACTCCATGTGTAACTCAGTGTCGTTGTAGCTGTCGAACTGCTTTGCTTTATCTTGGCCAGGTCGCAATTGTAAATGAGAACTTGTTCTCAACTTGCCTAACTGGTTAAATAAAGGTAAAATAAAAAAATAAAAAATAATTGCAATACAAAATAGATTCCTGTAATGTTTTCATTTACTGTAAGGATGTAACTCTCACCTGTTTGCATGATGGAAAATTCGCATTACAGATGCCACTGTGGATCTTTGCAGATTGGGTTGCACCCTCAACCCTGCCTCTCTCAATGAGAGACCATGGTTCACGACATGGTCTATAAGTGTAGCCCTTATTTCATCTGAAATAACAGGTCTTTGTCTTCTTTGTCTTCCTCCACGCATCCGCCCTCTCCCTGCCACCCTTCTCCCTCCACAAACCCATCTTCCTTGTTCCATTTCCAAAATGAGTCTTTCTGAGCTCTACCTATATATACTGTAATATGTGTGTGCGTGTGTTCACTAACAAGTCTAAAACAAGACACCTGCTTAGCCTTTCAGCTGAAATTGCAATCAGCAGTGTTTGAACGGCACAAGGCTGAAATCTATTCCGTTTTGAATGTGTGGTTCACAGTTTTGACAGCAGTGTGTTAGCATTTGAACAAAGTGCTGTAAATCCACAGTGTTGTGCAGGTTGTGGTTAAAGTCATGGGATAAGTGTGTAGAGTTTTGAAAACTGTGTTCAAGCAATGAAAAACAAACTAGAGTTTGGTCCACATGAACTGCTGCTGTGCAGACTGTAGTTAGAGTTTTGCACATGTGACTCCAGTTGTGTCCACTGTCGTTTAGCAATCGAAAAAAACTGTAAGATCACCCAATATTAATAATTCAGATTTAGCATAGTTAGACAGCAAGTCAGACAATTTGCTAAGAGCAATTGGGAGCAAAACAGGAAAACACTGCACACAGAGATCTGTTTCCCAGGTGTGTTATAACAACATTATTATAACAACGTTTCAACGGTTTAGAAAACGTTTTCTAAAACCTGATGACGATCATAGGGTCGAAACATTGTTATAGTAAGGAGTTCTATAATAGGGCCAGGAGTTCTATAATAGGGCCAGGAGTTCTATAATAGGGCCAGGAGTTCTATAATAGGGCCAGGTGTTCCATGAGTTCTATAATCCTGACACAGATCCTTTGCAGTCAAATTTGCTAATAAACCCATGGGAGCATTCTAACAATGCGATTAGATGTAGATGTTTGTACTGTACACTACATTAGAGCTGGGAGCCATGTAGAGGCAGAGGCCAGAAATGTAAAGTGGAGGGCTCAAGCATGGAGACAGGAAGAACAGAAGTCTGATGGAGCGATCGATAGGACACTCATTTTTTGCATGTTTTTCCTTATCAGTTATTTCCTCATGGTTTTTTGGTGTACTGTACTGTACCTGGGCAGGGCTGAGCTGTGTGTCAGTCACAACACACACACGTGCAGGCATATGTGTTTCACGAGGTGAGGTGAGATACGCAGGGCCAGGGAAGGGAGGGGTTTGTTTACATGCGAGTACTAGTCATCAGTGGGGACTTCATTGCCAGCAGGTGTTTCCTTTGGGGTTCCTGTAACTGGAAAGCCCTGGAGTCTCCTAGCTAAATTACTCTGAACTTCCATCACTTCTAATCTCCCTGCCTGCCCACTTACCTATGATTATCTCTCAGGTAGAGGTGCACACACTTATACTGTACACACATACTGTAGAAATACACACACAGGTACGCACACACACACACACATGCACACACACACACACACACGCACACGCACACACACACACACATACACTCTTACCTGTACCCTTTCCCACCCATGCGTATACACACGAGCACATGCACACCCCCTCACTCAGACACACAAACATAGATCTAGTGTCCCTGGAGGTGTTGTATCAATTAAGCACAAAGATTGTCTGGCCCAATGTGACACTAAGTGTATGGGAATGGAACAGGCTCCAGCGGTTGTCAGTTCATTTGTTATGTTATGTTGAAGACTGACATGGAGTGACATGAGGAGCTCTCGTGTTCTTGCTCTTTGTTGTTGAGGAGATAATGGTTATGCCTTAAGTGATATTCTATTCCAGGAATTTTTCTTAACCACCTGACTGTTTCTCACCCCACCTGACGTATCCAATGAAAACTCTGGGGCCTGTTATAGGCTATAATATCACTAGGGCCTGGTGTTTTTTGTAGTACGCAAAACACCCGGTCTTAAGCTATTCACCAACAGTGCACTTCCTTTGACCAAAATACTGCAGCTTTGGTCAAAAGCAGTGTGACATATGGAAAATAGGGTGTAACTGACATTTGCCTTTGCATTGAACTACTGCAGAACTCTATTTTCTGTCTGTCTTCTCTACAGGGTCATAGCCATGCCACTAAGCAGACAGCTGGGGGTGAGAGACAGGGTGCGGGTTCGAGCCCTGCCTGTCCCAAAGCTGGAGACATTTTACAAACAGAACAAACAGCAACCCTCACAGGTCAGTTATACATCTCCTTCATCCATCGCTGTCACTCTTTTAGTGGGATATGGAATATTCCTTTATAGAATTGTAGAAACATATATGATTGATTCTGAAATTGATAAGTATGTTTAGCAGAGATCTTATACAAGCCTATAGCATTACAGATATTGCAGCTAGCACTCATGAGATAAGATGAGAGATGAGATACAATTTCTCCCCTGGAGAATCTATATTGCTTCATTAGTATAGCCCTCAAGTAGATTTATAAACTGGGTGGTTTGAGCCCTGAATGCTGATTGGCTGAAAGCCGTGGTATATCAGACTGTATACCATGTGTATGACAAAATATGTATTTTTACTACTCTAATTACATTGGTTACCAGTTTAGAAATATAAACTCTATTGCTTCATGAGTATAGCCCTCAAGTAGAATTAGAGCACTGGTTGAGTTGTAATTATATGGTTTACTGGGTGAATGGGGATCAGGTTGAAGTTAAAGTAGTTTCTGCTATAATAGGGAACCGTTATGTGGAACTCGTTTAGGGGTGTCAGGTTAGGGTTGGGTTTAGGGTCTACTATTGTGGGTTGTAGTACACCAGGAAATGATAAGATAGTTGTTTATTAGCCAGGTATATTTGGTGGAATAGGATAAATAGTAGAGTACATCCTTGGGTAAAACCCTTAAATGCTTTGGCAGGCATTGTTCTAGTGGCCTATCCCTTCCTTGTCAGTCAGGTAGGTGCAGGTGCAGGTAATATTTTATGGCCAGGCTCTGTTCACATGGAAATGTTCCACCCTTTTTACTCGTTAGGAGTAACAAGGCAGAATTTGCAAATGTTGACGTGTTGGACTGTACATCTGCTGAGGCATGTGTCTCCTCGTTTACATGTACAAATCTCTGATAGTAGAAATACCATAGTATATGGATATGCACAAATCCTATTCTCTCTGTGCATTTAGACATTGTCTTCTGTCTGAAACAGCTCATGTTGTTGGTGAAGTATTACCTGGCTGTCAGTCTCTGTGTTAGAACTTCTTCCTGCCTCATTTGTAAACCTCACATTTTCATGAAGCGCACGGGCTCCCTATAGACGTTCCCCGGATTTTCCATGAAGGTTAATGCTCTCAACATATGCAATCACCAGGACTGCACTAGCCACACCCATATTGTGTAACCACCTCATTGGTATGTCACGATGATCAAATCAAAACAAGTCAGTTCCAAACAAGGTTTAGGTGAGCAGTTTGTCCTTATCTGTGTGCTGCCGTTACTCAGGAGTGACATACTCCTACTAATACTAGGAGCCCTCTAGAGTAATTAGGTATCTCCCCACACAAGAACCATTCTACAGTACAGCAGAAGTATGAGCCTAAGGTAGTGTAAAGTGCCACCCACATGAAAAAATGCTATACTATAAATACTGTAATATTCACTCGTGTTTTTGCTGACTTTACTGTAGTATTCACTGTAGTAGTTTTGCAGACTAGTGTGTAAGTGTGTTTACTGTAGTATATGGTAGTATTTACAGTTAACTATAGTATAAATACTGTACTAAAAAGGAAACTGTAGTATATACTTTAGTAAATCCTTGTAGGTTTTGTGCAAACTGTAGTATACTGTAATATTTACTGTAGGGTTTTTGCAGACATTACTGTAGTATTTACTAGAGTTCTGTACATTTGTATTATATTTGACATAGAAATGGAGGCTTTCTCTTTCAGGAAACCTACTGGAGAAATACTAAAGACCACATTTTGCATAACCTGTAGGACTGGGATCTGAACCAATAGTTCAGCGCTTCTGTGCTTTTCTATGACCTGTAGGGAGCACAATATGGTCTATACTTGGCATGTAGATTTCTCACTTATGGATTGCACAAAATGTTGTATGGGGAATGGGCAGGGTATATGCAAATGAAATACTGTAGTATTTACTATAGTACAAAAAAAGTGTAGTGTTTTTGCAGACTGCAGTGTTTTTGCGGACATTACTGACAGTGCAGTGTTTTTTTGCAGATAATACTGTAGTATTTCCTGTTGTATTCTATAGTATACTACACCATTCTATAGTAAGCACTACACATGATTGAGGGATACTAGCGAAAGAGGAAAGGGGATACCTAGACAGTTGCACAACTGAATTCATTCAACCGAAATGTGTCTTCCTCATTTAACCCCAATCAGAGAGGTGCTTGGTGCTGCCTTAATCGACATCCACGTCATTGGCACCCAGGGATCAGTTGTTGTTAGGGGTTAACTGCCTTGCTCAACTGCAAAACGGCAGATTTCTACATCTTGCCAGCTCAGGGATTTGAACCAGGGACTTTTCGGTTACTGGCCCAACACTGCTAAGCTACCTGCTGCCTGCTGCAACTGCTAAGCTACCTGCTGCCTCCACAGTGTGTAGTAGAAAGAAAGAGGGAAGATGTCCCCCCTACCCCCCCCCCCCCTATCCCTCCCCCCCCCCAACTGCTCGGGTGACAGGGCCAGCACATGCTGCCCAAAGGTAGATTAAGATATTACAATTGAGAGTGCGTTAATAAGTACAAATTCACAGCGCCGACTGGTCCATGGTCCAAGTAGGAGAGGAAAGGCTGCCAGATTTGATCAAATGTTGATAATTTATTGTTCAGAGTATATCTAATTCTTTCTAAGTGTACAGTGTTTGCCAATTCACTGAGCCATAATTTGGTAGAGGGCGCTTCCCTCATTTTCCAAAATAACAAGATTAGTTTTTTTGCCGAAATGAGACCGTACGAGATTAGTTGTTTTTGGGGGTTGGTTAATCCGTTTAGGGACTCAGATACTCCCAGGATTATCAGAAGCGGGTCTGGATCTATTGAAGTCTCCAAAACCTCAGAGAGGATCCCAAAAACTCCACACCAATAGCCATGCAAGCTAGAGCATAGGGCAAAGCAGTGGAGTAGTGTACCCTGCGCAGCCTGACATTTATCACATGTAGGGGATGTATCAGGAAATATCCTATGCAGTTTAGTTTTGGAATAGTGTAATCTGTGTAATACCTTGAATTGAATGAGACGATGTCTGGAATTAATGGAGCAATTCTGCTCTAATGAAGCTGTGATAAAACACCTATTGAGATCATTTAAGGTGCTGAAGAAGGTAATGGATTATCTCCCTGACAAATCTGTATATGAAAGATATGTTGAGGGTCTTCTTGGGAAAGGAACAGCGGAGCTTCTCTCTCTGAGGTGATTTGGTCCTGTCTGTGTTCAGAGTGAGGTCCTGGGCCTGGGGAAGCATTGTGGTCTCAGTCAGCGCCAGATAGAAACGTGGTTCCGCCAACGCCGCAACCAAGACAGGCCGAGCAACACCAAGAAGTTTTGTGAAGCCTCGTGAGTCAGCTCTCATTCAGAGTTCTATGTATTCGTGCGATCTGTTTCATTTCAATGTATAGTTCATAGAAAGCATATTAAGTTATCTTATGACAAATATTTTGTTTTGTTTTTGCAGTTGGAGGTTCGTTTTCTACCTCATTGCATTTGTAGCAGCGCTTGCCTCCCTGATTGATGTGAGTATATTAAGCACATTCACTTTGGCTACCTTTACCCTCAACAGTGCTACTGCTTCTTGTATTACTACTACCTCACTGTGACTATTTGTTCTGTCCCTCCATCCCTCAGACCCCCTGGTTCTGGGACCACAGAGAGTGCTGGCAGGGCTACCCCAAACAAGTGAGTAGAACAGTTCACTTTAACTTTCAGTTGACCA
Organism: Oncorhynchus mykiss; assembly: GCF_013265735.2. Classification (NCBI taxonomy): domain Eukaryota; kingdom Metazoa; phylum Chordata; class Actinopteri; order Salmoniformes; family Salmonidae; genus Oncorhynchus; species Oncorhynchus mykiss. Next base: position 60,711,411 of record NC_048569.1, on the reverse strand, counting down.
GTGGTTTCCTAAACATGTGTGTCCTGTCACTCATCAAAAGCCTATGGAATTGTGCTGTCACCCACTAAGTAAATACATCCAATGTTTCTAGTGACAACCCAATCTACTGTATAGCCACAATAAGCCGCATCCCACACCATTGAGTCTCGAGTCCCAACACACAATTTGGGAATCTGGAAAACACGGCTTTGGACAATCTCAGGAAACGTTCTCTTTCTGCTGTGCTGCACCGTTATTGACAGCTATGTCTGGAGGAATTGAACAACGCCCCTCCAGATAACAGTTATGACATTCCTACAGGAGACTTAACCCCTCCTCCTCCTTCCCTAGAAGGGGATGACCTGAAACAGAAAACACTACAAGGACAAATGACACAGCATCTCTTTCCACACTTAAACCTCTTATAGCACTGTAACTCCCTAATGCTGTAGACCTTCCCTTTGTTGAAGCCAGGCTGTGTTCTGTGCCTTGCAGGGAGGGAGGGAGGGATGTCTAGGGGTTAAATGGCTCAGTAAACTTCCCTCTATTGTCTATGGAGTCTTGGAGAGTACCGTTTGGTGGTGGGTGTTTGGGTCACTTCACGGCCATTTTGATGTATCACCCCTTTCTATACATGTACACACCCGCTCTGATTTTAATGTTAAACTTTGACTGTGGAAGCGTGGGGGAACGCTTGCTAAAGGGGGTTTCAAAGCTTCCACTTTAAAGCTTTGGTTGGGAATATGAGGGGGTTTAAACAAAGCAGCAATCAGCAATATACATTTTTGTCATTTAGCAGACAGTCTTATCCAGAGTGACTTACAGGAACAATTAGGGTTAAGTTCCTTGCTCAAAGGCACATAGACAGATTTTATTTGTATTATTTTTTCGGTTCTGGGATTCAAACCAGCAACCTTTCGGTTACTGGCCCGCCCCAGGGGTGCGTTGCTTCAAAGCCTGTGCTTCACTGTGTGTGGAATCCTGAGTTTCTCTATTTCAGTCAAGGGTTACCCCCCAAACATAGAGCCCCCAGTTGTAAATGCTCAGCTGTGTGGACTCTCAGGCCTGGCAGTGGGCTGGGTGTCGATTTGCTGCTGCTGGGAAAAGGCCTCCTTGGTAAACTCCCTGACTGACTGATCTCTCCCAGTGCACAGGTGGGGGATGGAGTCACAGTCAGTCCACACGTTAACTCCTTCTTACCTGGGCTGTGTCTCACTAGTCTCAAAAGGCCTCCTTCCTCTCCCTGGTTTCCTTTTTTTTGTCATCTACCAGTGGAGGCTGCTGAGGGGAGGAAGGCTCATAATAATGGCTGGAACGGAACAAATTGAATGGCATCAAACACCTGGAAACCATGTGTTGGATGTTTTTGCTACCATTCCAGTCATTCCATTCCAGCCATTACCGCTTAGCCAATTAAGATGCCACCAACCTCCTGTGTCATCTACGCTTTTGTGTGAGAACCGGACAGGTGAAAGCAAATCCCCCCCCATGTAGACTTCCGTTCCCATAAAGCCTTCAACTAGACTTTTCTGTCAGATCGGTGCAGATAAAGGTGAGGAGGAAATTAAAGGAAGTCACTTTAGACTATTGGGATGCATGCTCGGTCACCTTCAACCCCCCTGGTGTTTGTTTTGTTTCCGTCTGTCCCTGCAGCCTGTCGCTGAGGCTCACTACTGGTATTACATCACAGAGCTGGGTTTCTATTGGTCCCTGCTGCTCTGTGTCACTGTGGATGTGAAGCGGAAGGTATGTGTCACTCCTGTCTCCACACACACGCACACACACACACACACGCACACACATGTACGCATGCACGCACGCGCTGGCGCACACACACACACGCACACGCACACGCACACACACACACACACACACACACCTGTCTCCATTCACAGTGACTCAGTCCCATCCACAGAACAGCATCAGCTTTCACTGAAAAAAATCATTACTTTCCCTTCCAGATTACAGTTAGTGTTCACAGCAGATTCCCAGCTTGTTTTACTGAAACGTTCATGTCATTTTTAAAGTCATGTTTCCCTACAGGAACTGCCCACAGAGGTGGTTGATGTTTTCAAGGATAACTATGTATCTGGACGATGTCCAATGAGGTTTAGTAATTAGAAACAAGTCCAGCCCCCCCCCCCCCCCCCCCCCCGTCTCCTCATCCTCTCCTGCTATTCCCTCCCCTCATGGGGACCAACCCCTCCTGGCCTGCTTTGGTCTGACTCAGCTCTCTGTCCATAATCTGAAAAACAGTCAACCTCTCTACTCTGAAACTCATCAGGAACACCCTGTAATGATAAACTGCTATACAGATAACCAGCAGACGCAAGCAGGAGGGGTTCACAGATGTTGTCACGTATATCTGATTTGTACGTTTTTTAAGCAACTTTTTCTGTATTCTGCACCATTGATAAATCACTCCATACAGGAGAAAGATTACTGATTTACGGCACCAGAAGCGCAGAACTGCTGAAGCCCAGGTTATAGTATATCCTCTACAGCTGTGTGGTTTGTTTTCAGGATTTCAAGGAACAGATCATCCACCACATCGCTACCATTTTGCTCATCGGTTTCTCGTACTGTGCCAATTATGTGCGCGTTGGCACACTGGTGATACTAGTCCATGATTCTTCAGACTTCCTCCTGGAGGTAGGAGCTCAGTCTCAGTTTTCAAGTCACACACAAATCATACAGACACAGGGAACTAAAGGGGGAATGATATCTCTAATCATAAATGCATGTGGTCAAGCTAATTTGCACTACCATTTTCCCACAGACTGTTTTGATGGGTTGTGTGGTTATTTAAGCAAGGTTCTTTGTTTACATGTAGGTCACTGTAAGTTTGATTTGAACACTGGGATTGTTTATTAACATTACTTCATCTTATTATGACCGCGAATCACACGATTTTCTCCATTCAGATGTAGGATCTTAATTTGAGCCAGTTTGCTACAGTGGGAAAATGATCCTGCAGCAACAGGAAATGTGGATTATGATGTGGATTGTAATTAATATACTTTTTTTTGTAAATGTTGATACATTTTTCCATAGGGCAAATCAAGTCTGAAATTTCAAAGTAGAAATTACAAACTTTAGAAGCCTTTTTTTATAACTCAAATACACTACAAGTTTTCATTTCCAAATGAAGATCCTGCATCTGTAGGTTCATAGAGATCGAACACGTGATTATATTTAGCAATTGTATGTGGTAAAAGGAAAACATGTCTTGGGGGTGAACTTCTCTTTAACTCTCCCAAGAGACTTTCAGCTCTGAAATAGAACTCATATTATCACATGTATTCCTAAAGATGTGTTTAAATGACCTCAGTAAAGCAGTGTAGTATTGCCCTGATGTTATCTCACAATAACCATTGTCTCCGTCATCTTGGGCCTGATGAAATATGTATGGCTTGTCATGTCAGGATCATGACATAATGCTTCCTTTAGAAGCAGTCTATGGGAGGCAAGGGGTCAGCAGGGGGCATTGGTTGTCAGTGTGTGCTAGAGAAAACCACTCCATCAGAGAGTATGGACTGGGAGGTCATACAATATGTTGGAAAACACCATTACTGTATGCTATCATTTGTACAGCCACTGTGCTATATTGGTCAACCCAGCTGGTAACACATAATGACTGTATCGTTACAAGTGCCTCATGAGGGTCGTGCATAAGGCCAACTGTGATAGGAGTATTATTATATTTCACTTGCAGTCTGCCAAGATGTTCAACTACGCTGGCTGGCGGAAGACATGTGACACACTGTTTGTCATCTTCGCCCTGGTCTTCCTGCTAACACGACTAGTGGTTTTCCCTGGCAGGTGAGACTGGAGGCTTTCTCACACAGTCATTTGACAATTTATTAGGAGTGTATTACAAAGGTCAATCGTAATAAAAGTAGTAATAAGATTACTCAGGGACTATCCTTTTCTGACAGTTTACACTTGTAACTCAAATGTAGGCCTACATGCAAATATTCCAATACATCTGATGTACGCACATCTCAAGTCAGAACATAGCACATAGTGTGTACTATAAATCAGTTAAGGGAATGTGTTCAGAAGTACCAATTAGAGAATGTTAAAAATGCAAGGCTTGAGGTTGGATTCATTTCCAGTTTTCTATGCCCATTCTTGCCCCTTCAGAATAGTCCACTCCACCCTGGTTGTGTCCTTGGATTTCTTCCAGCCTTTCTTTGGCTACTACTTCTTCAATGCCCTGCTGTTGGTGCTGCAAGCTCTGCACATCTTCTGGGCCTGGCTGATCCTTCGCATGGTCTACAAGTTTGTCTTTATGGGCAAGGTCAGTAGACTAAAGTCATTATCCGCCTTACTTACTAATGGTTATTTCATCGGATGCCATGACACGGTAGAATAATAGATCACATGCTCACTCGTATTATTTGTCAGAAGTAGTTGGGTGATGAATCATCTTAGGAAAGCCCACAATGAAATAAATGGACAGTGCACCATGCTTCAATGATTCATTTATTCTTTGAATAGACGCGTTTTCGTTCAACTGCGGCCAAAACACGTCCGTACAAAGAATGCATTCATCGTTGAAGATGATTATGGTGCACTGTCCATTTCTTTCATTGTACACCTTGGAAGTATGACAGGGGACTGCCTTTAAGGCATAGTGTTTGTACGATTTATTGGCATTATCACTACATTATCTGCTATACAATCTGGTTATGTTCCGTTTGTTGATTTATTTTGCAGCTGTAAACGGTCACTTACATGTATCTTTCTGCTGTAGGTGGAGAAAGACGAGCGCAGCGATGAAGAAAGCGAGCCAGAGGAGGAAGAGGAGGCAGTGGAGGAAGAGGAGACTAGCTGGGAGCAAAGAAAGGGTGCACTCAATTCCAAGTTGGCTTCGCTTGCCAACAATTGTGTCCTGAACAACCTAACCAACCAGAGAAATATGAACAGCAGACTGCCCAAAGCCAGATAGTACCACTCTCTTTTCGCACTAGATTAAACTTAGAACGTTTTCCTCTCCTTCCACAGTATTTGCTGGTAAGATATAATTCATTTATATGGCTTACATATTACCAATGTGGTCCATTTATGATTTCATTAATGGTTTCAGATAATACTTCTCTACGTTTGGAGTACATAACTGTTCACTGCACTGTCAAAATAGTGGTCTGGTCAAACAAGAAGAACGCTGGTTTTACTGAAGTATGTTGAAGTATGTTTTTCTAGATTTTATATTCAGAATTGATTTGTTTTTGTTTGGATTGTGTGTAAATAGTTAAAGACATGAACTCAAATCAAATCAAAGTTTATTGGTTGCGTACACCAATTAGCAGATGTTATGGCAGGTGCAGCGAAATGCCTGTGTTTCTAGCTGCAACAGTGCAGTAATACCTAGCAATAAAAAAAACTATACACACATAATCCAGAAAAAAAATAAACATTTAATTTTTTTATTTTTATTATGATCTGAATGAGCAATGTCAAAGACTGTTATATATATAAAAACAGTATCAGTCAAAAGTTTGGACACACCTATTCAAGTTATTTTTTTTGTGACTATTTGCTACATTGTAGAATAATAGTGAAGACATCAAAACTATGAAATAATACATATGGAATCATGTAGTAACCAAAAAAATATATTTAAAATGTTAGATTCTTCAAACTAGCCACCCTTTGCCTTGATGACAGCTTTGAACCCTCTTTGCATTCTCTCAACCAGCTTCATGAGGAATGCTTTTCCAACAGTCTTGAAGGACTTCTCACATATGCTGAGCCCTTGTTGGCTGCTTTTCCTTCACTCTGCGGTCCAACTCATCCCAAACCATCTCAATTGGGTTGTGGTCGGGTGATCGTGGAGGCCAGGTCATCTGATGCAGCACTCCATCACTCTCCTTCTTGGTCAAATAGCCTGAAGGTGTATTTTAGGTTGAAAAACAAATGATAGTCACTAAGCGCAAACCAGATGGGATGGTGTATTGCTGCAGAATGCTGTGGTAGCCGTGCTGGTTAAGTGTGCCTTGAATTCCAAATAATTCACTGACAGTGTCACAAACAAAACACCCCGACACCATTACACCTCCTCCTCCTTGCTTCACGGTGGGAACCATACATGGGTAGATCATCCGTTCACCTACTCTGCATCACCTAAACCAAAATTTGGACTCATCAGACCAAAGGACAGATTTCCACTGGTCTAATGTTCAATGCTTGTGTTTCTTGGCCCAAGCAAATCTCTTCTTCTTATTGGTGTCCTTTAGTAGTGGTTTCTTTGCAGCAATTCGACCATGAAGGCCTGATTCACATCCTCTGAACAGTTGATGTTGAGATGTGTCTGTTACTTGAACTCTGTGAAGCATTTATTTGGGCTTCAATCTGAGGCTGGTAACTCTAATGAACTTATCCTCTGCAGCAGAGGTAACTCTGGGTCTTCCATTCCTGTGGCGGTCCCTCTGAGAGCCAGTTTCATCATAGTGCTTGATGGTTTTTGCGACTGCACATTTTCCGGATTAACTGACCTTCATGTCTTAAAGTAATGATGGACTGTTGTTTCTCTTTGTTTATTTGAGCTGTTCTTGCCATAATATGGACTTGGTCTTTACCAAATAGGGCTATCTTCTGTATACCACCCCTATCTTGTCACAACACATCTGATTGGCTCAAACGCATTAAAGAAGGAAAGAAATTCCACAAATACAATTTTAACAAGGCACACCTGTTAATTGAAAGGCAGTTCAGGTGACTACCTCATGAAGCTGGTTGAGAGAATGCCAAGAGTGTGAGAAGCTGTCATCAAGGCAAAGGGTGGCTACTTTGAAGAATCTAAAATCTAAAATATATATTGATTTGTTTAATACTGTTTTTGGTTACTACATGGTTCCATTTGTGTTATTTCATAGTTTTGACGTCTTCACTATTATTCTACAATGTAGAAAATAGTAGAAAATAACGAAAACCCTTGAATGAGTAGGTATATGAATAGAAAGGTGTGTACAGCAGTAGTTATATTTATGAGCCATGCGTAGAATACTGTATATAAAGTGGGTGAAACAGTGTGTAAACATTATTAAAGTGACCAGCGTTCAATGACTCTGTACATAGGGCAGAAGTTTCTTAAGGTGCAGGGTAGAGTACCGAGTGGTAGCCGGCTGCAACAGTGATTAAGGTTCAGGACAGGGTACTGGGCGGAGGCCGGCTAGTGGTGACTTTTTAACAGTCTGATGGCCTGGAGATAGAAGCTGTTTCTCAGTCTCTCGGTCCCAGCTTTGATGCACCTGTACTGTCATCACCTTATAGATTGTAGCTGGATGAACAGTCAGTGGCTCAGGTCCTTGATGATCTTTTAGGCCTTCTTGTGACACCAGGTGCTGTATATGTCCTGGAGGGCAGGCAGTGTGCTCCCGGTGGTGCTCCTGGCTAACCGCACCACCCTCTGGAGAGCCCTGAGGTTGCAGAAGGTGTAATTGCCGTACCAGGCAGTGATACACCCTGACAGGATTTAGATTTTGTTCATTTATTTAACCTTTATTTAACTAGGCAAGTCAGTTAAGAACAAATTCTTATTTACAATGATGGTTTACCCCGGCCAAACCGTAACCCGGACGATGCTGGGCCAATTGTGTGCCGCCTTATGGGATTCACAATCACGTCCGGTTGTGATACAGCCTGGAATAGAACCAGGTTCTGTAGTGACACCTCTAGCACTGCGATGCAGTGCCTTGGACCACTGCGCCACTCGGGAGCCCAGGATGCTTTCAATGGTGCATCTGTAGAAGTTTGCGAGGTTCTTTTGGGGCCAAGACAAATCTCTTCAACCACCTGAAGTTGAAGAGGCGCTATTGCTCCTTCTCCACGAAGCTGTTTGTGTGAAGGGACCATTTCAGGCTGTCAGTGAACTGCATGCCGAGGAATTTGAAGCTTTTGACCCTCTCCACTGCGCCCCGTCGATGTGGATGGGGCCGTGCCCTCTCTGCTGTCTCCTGTAGTCCACGATCAGCTCCTTAGTTTTGTTGACGTTGAGGGAGAGGTTATTTTCCTGCCACCACTCCGCCAGGGCCCTCACCTCCACCCTGTAGGCTGTCTCATCATTGTTGGTTATCAGGCCCACCACTGTTGTGGGATGGGTTCAGACCCAGGGCCCTGAGCTTAGTGTTGATCTTGTAGGGCAATATATTGTTGAAGGCTGAGCTGTAGTCGATTAACAGCATTCTTACATAGGTATTTCTCTTGTCCAGGTGGGATAGAGCAGTGTGCAGTGCAATGGGGATTAACTCTGGTACAGTCAAAGGGTGCATTCTTAAATTGCCTCCAGTGTGTCAGAGTGCTTCTGGGTCGTACGTAAATTCAGAGCGTTGTCAGATTGTCAGTTCGTAAATTCAGAGCGTTGTCAGATTGTCATTTCGTAAATTCAGAGCGTTGTGAGATTGTCAGTTCGTAAATTCAGAGCGTTGTCAGATTGTCAGTTCGTAAATTCAGAGCGTTTCGCTCTCGGAGTGTTCAGAGCGCACACTGGATGCTCTGGCCGAGGAGTAGGGTTGATCTGAGTGTTCTGACCTCAACGGCAGTCAAGCACCCAAGCTAACTGACTAACGTTGGCTAGCTTGCTAGCTACTTCCAGACACAAATGAGAAAACACTTCACTCTGACCATTTTACTCGCCCTAGCAGAGCTGGTTAGGCTGTTTTCATGTTATCCAGAGCGTGGTGACTGTAACAAGTGTGTAAATTCTTCCCTGGATAATTTCTCCCTGGATTTTCTTTTTAATGAAAAATGGCGCAATCTGGATTTTTACAAAACCCAGATTAATCTATGGAATTCTTATTCGTTATATCCACCACTGTGGCACTAATAACACATGTAAGATAATAGATTTTGGATAAAATCATGTATTTATTGAACAGTTAGCTTTTTATTCAAATTAAGGATATCATAGGCAACAGTATGACAGCCTCTAGATTGAAATGTGCAGATAATATAGCTTTGTAGCTGATAGTTTTTAATCAGACAATTTTGTCTGTGGAAGCTAATACAAACTTCCCAAAAGTGCTCCAAATTGTACAGGATTGAATTGGTCATATTACTCTTGTTGGAATGGTGATAGCGCCTTCTAGCGAAGAAAAGAAGAACATGCCTATTTGTTAGGAAAGGGTCCCAAGTAGAAGTTGCCATAGGATTGCAGGTGACAAACACAAAACAGACCTTAGATCAGTATCTTGGGCTAACTACTCCTGCTCCCTTATAAAACATTTTACAAGTAAAGCCTTGGGGAAAAAATATTATGTGTTTTTCTATAATCAATGTGACAACAGAGAAGATCTTGCAGCATGTTTCTCCACAAGGTGTTTTACTCTGTGCTACTGAACTTTGTTATTTTGTGCCTTGGCTGCTATTTTTTTTTACTTTTTCTGTCACAAGCACTTGTTATGTAGCTCTATGTATTAGTATATCTTTACAAACTATTGGGAAAAATCTTCACTTGCTGCTCTTGTTCAAAGGGTTTTTATTGAGAATCTGGACAGCCATCCAGTGCCTAGGTACAGATGTTGGAGCTTAATTTGAGCCAGTTTGCTACAGCAGGAAAATAATCCTGCAGCAACAGGAAATGTAAAGTATTATGTGGATTATAATTATATAATTATAATTATAATATTAATGGACATTTTTGAAAGGGTTGATACATTTTTCTTAAGTGAAAATCAAGTCTGAAATTTCAAAGTGTAAATTACAAACTTCAGAAGCCTTTTTAAAACTAAAATACACAACAAGTTTTAAATGTTGCATGTCATTGCGCTTTCTCTCTCTCTCTCAACAAATCAAATTCTTAATACACATAGGAAACTGTTGAGCGTGAAAAACACAGCAGCGTTGCAGTTCTTGACACACTCAAACCGGTGCGCTTGACACCTACTACCATACCCCGTTCAAAGGCACTTAAATATTTTGTCTGCCCATTCACCCTCTGAATGGCACTCACACACAATCCATGTCTCAATTGCCTCAAGGCTTAAACATCCTTCTTTAACCTGTCTCCTCCCCTTCATCTACACTGATTTAAGAGGAATTAACAGTTGACATCAATAAGGGATAATAGCTTTCACTTGGATTCACCTGGTCTGTCTATGCCATGGAAAGAGCTGGTGTTCCTAATGTTTTGTACCCTCAGTGCATAGTCTCAGTGTGCATAGAGTCATTGGAGATAGTCCGGGTAACCCTTAATGAACTATTTAGCAGTCTTATGGCTATTTAGCAGTCTTATGGCTATTTAGCAGTCTTATGGCTAGAAGCTGTCTCGGAAACTGTTGGTCTGGGAGCCGATGCTCCGCTAACCGTTTGACAGACGGTAACAGGGTGAACAGACTATAGCTAGAGTCTTCATCAATTTTTCGGGCCTCCGCTGTGTCCACTGAGCCGTTGGGCTTGCCCTGCAAACTCATTGGATAACGCTGAGCAGGCCTCTTGCTAGATGTTACTCAAATGGGGCGCAGCACAGCTTCAAGAAAACAGTTGTTTTCACACTAGGGATTTCATGGCTAATTGAGGTAAGACAGTAATTCTGCTCATCCATTATGCATGTGTGAACTACACATTGACACATCCAGCCCAAAGCAGGAGGTTTGAACAATTATTTTTTAGTCGTCAAAGTAGCGGAGCATGTCTTTAAGATCTTACATCTTTAGGAGAGCCATTACAATGTAACCATGCTGATGGGTACCCTCAAAATGTAACAATGTTTTAAGATTCTGTCTAAATCTATACGTATGGAATAATGTCTGGATCAATACAAATTTACTATTCATATAACTGACATGCACTTTTGCAAAAAAAAAAAAAAAAATGTCTAGTTTGAAATGTGACAAATCGTTCTTGCACTGAAAGATACTACTGTGCAAGATGGGGGGGGCTTGAAATTACCTGTCATTTTCTTTCGCCCAGAGATGTGTCGATCACAACCATCTCTTATCTGTCTCACACTGAAATACACTAACTAGCCTGGTGCCAGATGTGTATCAGGCAAATGACAATGAGGATCAGATGAGTTGACTAAAGCACATATGGACCACGGTAGGAACACACTTCTTTGTTGCCAGGGTCCGTGTGCCTCACTCTCTGTTCTATTGTCTCCAGTATGGCACGTTCACACTGAGTGTCTGTGGATTTTTATCTGTGGTCTGTTTCTAGAGCACCAAAAGGGCTGATACACTCAATGGCTCACTTTAATCATGATTATTGGATGTTTCTTTTATTAAAAGTTCAACTATTGCAACAAGAGAAATGCCAGGGTCATCATGTCAATAACATATGACTGGTCTTTTTGTTCTGCGTATCATGAATGCACACACCCAATAAGTTTGTTCACTCTGTGGCCAGTTCAACACAATCAATAAATGACTTTTATTGAACTATTGATTCATTTGTTTGTACCTTTTCATTCGAAAGAAAAATCAATAGCTGAAAAGTGCTTAACCATTTCAATATATAAATATATCTTACATTGGTGAGAGGGAGTTGGTGAGAAGGATGTGAACTTCAAACTAGTTTACTGGCAGCTCACCAGTGTCATGTGACCGAGCGCATGGTGACACAGCCATGGAGAGGCCCAGGACAGGTTATGGCATTGTCTATTCCCATGCAGTTGTCGATATAAGGATCCATCAGTACCATGTTGGGGAATGCTTTGTTCATCTTTCACTCGCTCAGCAGGTAGATCTGGCCATTGACTGTGGTGCATCCACCAAATAACTTTCTGGTCAGACATTCTTCTTCTAGAACTGTCCATTTGTCTGTCTCCACATCCAGCCTTAGCGTCTGGCCTATCAGGAGATAGAGGGCCCCGTTGAGCTCTGTTGTGAGAAGGTCATACCTACGGGACATAAAAATCTATTTTATAAGGAACCTGTCCCAGACAAAAGTTTGTTGGTGCAAATTCTGAGTTCACCTACCTGGTCACTTACCTGACCAGGTCCCTTTGGTCCTCCTTCACCAGGTATCTCTGAATGCCGCTGTACACCTCCCCATTTTCATCCAGTCCACAAGCCACATAAATACACAAACCCAGAGTGACGGTGGCAGCCCTCTCCACAGCCCGCACCATGGGGCTGACCTCCTCCCAGCCCTCTGCTCCCAGCAACCGCTTCTTCACGTGAGCTTGGCCTTATTTCTATTACAGCATATTGGATGACTGTCATTCAGATTCCATTCCACTTGTTATATGTAAATTCGATAGGTTTAGGCTACAACATGATGCTACAATTTGCCCTATACCCATCATGAGGTTTCTACAACCTAGCCCATGAATGTAAGGTTACAACGTATGTGCACACAGGTTGAGAGAAACACTTGACATGACAGAGATTGACACATTCAATACCGCCTTGTAAACTCTTGCCTGCATCTAGCTTATCTAGGGTGTAATCATTAGTCCAACAGTTGCAAACAAGAGTTTTTATTGGACAAATTCAGGTATTATTTTAATCCCTGTTTCGTTTGCTTCCGTTTAGGAATCATTTTTCAACAGAATTGAAAGAATGAATACACCCTTGATCAGGCATGAACACAGTTCACTTTCATAGCAGCCATGTTGTATTCCTTCTCGTCTCTATGCACTCTTCTCCTCTCACCTTCTCCCTTTGTTTGTGGACTTCAATGAACAACACAGCCGCTGTATGTGACCAGGCGAAAAAACCTTTCTAAGCCGAACCAGATCATGACCGCTACACACAGCCTACATCGTTGTCCCCATATTAGCTAAAGTAACGTCCTAGTCAACATAAATAATATAACTAATACGTTAGTAAACCCACTACAATCGTGCAGAACGTTACAGTGTATAGTCCCGGTGGCAATAAATTAATAAAACCAAAAGCTTACCCTGACTTGGAGGAGTTCCAATGTTGTGTTGGATAGTCATAGCTAGCTAGCTAACATAGCATTCCTCTGTTTGAGCTGGGTGTTCGAGTAATTAAACTAGCCAGCTACATTTGCGAGTTAAGTAAGTGAAACTGAAAGTGAAAAAATAAGTGATTAATTTTTGAAGAAATTAATTTGTCTTTCTCTCTCTTTGAGTCAACTACTACCACATTTTATGCACTGCAGTGCTATCCAGCTATAGCTTATGCTTTCAGTACTAGATTCATTCTCTGATCCTTCTCTGATCCTTTGATTGGGTGGACCATGTCAGTTCATGCTGCAAGAGCTGATAGGTTGGAGGACGTCCTCCAGAAGTTGTCATAATTACTGTGTCCTCTGACATGTGCTACCATGGTGCTACCCTACAGAGTGCTGTTGAGGCTACTGTTGACCTTCATTGCAAAACAGTGTTTTTTAATCAATTATTTGGTGACGTGAATATATTTTGTGTAGTTTTGTCTAAAAATATCTTAGCTTCTGGGCCTGAGTAGCAGGCAGTTTAATTTGGGCACGCTTTTCATCCAAAATTCTGAATGCTGCCCCCTGCCATAGTGAAGTTGAGGCTCAAGCCGTACGTAACGCCCTGGACGAGAGCTAGCATTTTTCCAATCCCCACATGACACATTGATTCATTGTTTATTTCCTCTGCAGGATAAAGAAAGTATATTTGACGTGTCAAAATATGTTTACAAACCAGTCAGTGACATTTCAGGGAGGACGAGAAGGTAGCCTAATTGTCTAGCTAACAACTAAGCAGCTATTTTGAACTAGGACTGGTCATTCATGTTGACAGTCAATGCACCTCAATTGCAAACACATTTTATTCACTAACAATATTCACAGCCAGTGGTGTCCTGAAAGGTTTCGATCATCTGTTGTACCTGGTGTTGGATGGAACAATTGAATGAATGTGTGGTAAGGGATACAAACTCCTCTGACAATAGTCCTTGTCAGGGTGCTGAGGGATGTTATTTTTTTTACTAATGAAACACATCCCTCAGCACCCTGACGAGGACTACTAACAAAATACCAGTTTATGGGAAATGCATGCTGTTGAACTTACATTTTCCTCCCAGAGAGTGGCTGACATACTTTTCTTCTCCCTCACCAGTCTCAGATAACCAATTCAAGCTGACAGAGACAACTGGGCTTAGCAGTGTGCAGAGGGACCTCTGGTGCTCATCTGCCCACAGGATGGCTCGGAGACCATTCCTAAAGCCCCTTCTTACAGCTAGCTGGTAGCAGCACCTCTGCCTCCTCTCCTATAACAAACTGTACTGAAATGACAGGTTCGGCGAAAGCTGTATGACAGATGAATGGTTGTTGAAATGGTTGTTGCTATTATTTGAATGCCGGTGACATGATGAGTGGTGCTTGGCTGCTAATTATTAAATAAAATGATCTTATCTCATCATAACCCCCTGTCCACTTTATCAGCTAACTGTTGTCTAGAGAGCATGCACCAAAACCAGATTGGTCAAGTTTGCCATTTATTGCAACAGTTTTTGTAACAAAAACATCCATAAGTTGAAAATGTGATGGAAACCCATTTTAACTTGTTTTTTTTCCCGGTACATGATAACTTAACTGCAACAACAACAAGAAAAGTGCAGTCATCACACAGTTTTTAAAAATCTGCAACGAATATGTTTGATGGGAATACACCTCTGGTGGGAAAATGCACACATCGTCCTTATGCAGATTTTGTTTTTACGCGTCAATTGGATGGAAATCTAGCTACTGTTCCCAAATGTACATTTACAGTCTGTATGGTGACAAATATTTAAAATCAGGTGACTTCTTTTTGTTCTTATGCTTTTATCGACCTTCCTAGGACCAATGCACATTTTGGGAGATTCCGGGAGATTCTGGTGGCCCCCTCACGCGTTGTGAACTCTCTGGCCAGTGGTTTGTTGCCAGGGTGACCGGGTGGGGACATGGCTGTGGATGGACTGGTTTCCCAGGAGTCTACATGCGGGTCACTGCCATCAGGGAATGGATATCTAACTATCTGCCCTTCTGAGGCTATGGAAAAGAGGCGGAATTGAGACATCATACAATACTTGAGGACACAATGGGTTTTCTACTTTGCAGCCACCACTGGTATTTCTTGTGCGCTACTCGTCAAGGATGATGTATGCACACCACCATCATCATCATGAAACTACCTGGAGATATCAGGAGATCCAGATGAACTTTTGGACTAGTAAAATGGTGGTCTGTGGACATTTTACTAAAATATGCATATAAACATGTAGAAGTTGTGTATTTATTTTATTGTTTTGAGAAAATATCTATACGGTGTAAGCATTTTGATTTCTGTGGGTTCAAAAATTGTATTTATTGACATTTACATTACTGTCATTTGTCATATGTGGCCAACCAGCTTTTTAATGTAAATTCTGTGGGCCAACCATCTAAAAGTTGGAGAAGCTACATTTTTATAGCAGATGCTCAGGAACTGAGCCTTGCATGAAAGCATCTTTATGTAGTGTAGCTAGATCTACACTTCTGGAAGCAGTTCAGGCGCTACAAGAAATATGACAACTACACTGTTTCCCCCAGCATTGGAGAATGTATATGAAATATGCAAGGAATAAGTATTTAAAAAAGTAAAAAAATAAAACAGGGCACAAATGCTTGATCAGAATTTATTTATTTACGACTCACAAGTGAAAAAGGCAAATCCAGTCAGTCACAAACACACTTCTGAGCAGCGGCACCTATCTTTAAGCACTCACAGGCCATTTATCTTTTACTTCCTTACACAAATCAAAAGGGATGAATGAAGGAGAGCTGTTCCCAGTAATCTAACAAACGAAGCACACAAAGCAGCCAGGTTCAAAACAAAGTCTGCACCACAGCAGACCCTGTTAAACAGATCCACTAGGGCAGATAGTGACAACTGGAACAACTGAATACTGTTTTGTTCTCGACACATATTATATAGGATTGTTTAGCTGGTCCGAGTGCCTTGTTCACAGTTATGAAAACCAAAAAAATTGTTCCTCAGTTCTTCCACAGGGAAGAAACCAGGTTTAGCAAGGTGGTAAAAGAAGCCATGCCTAATCCCATCAGGGAACTGGGGTTTCACCCACACTCACAGCCAGTAGCCAACTGAAGAATAGGTACCTGGCATTGAACTTTTAGGGGACAGTTAGAGAGTTTTACATTATAATTGCAGAGAATATTTCCTTTTTAACATTATTAATTCATGACACTTTTAATAATAATAATAAAAAACATTAGAAGATATCCATTTGTTAAAATATCCTTTTAGTGAAAGGAAAATGTCCACTATCATTATTGCTGCCATTCACAGTCTCCAAACCTGTCCGTTGTGTTCTCACAGAAGTTTGTGTGTCATCATGCCACATAAGCTCTTGCAGCCTCTAACACCTTCCCTGCCATACGTTTTGGCTTTGCAAAAGGTGTGGCTGGCAGAATAGGACAATGTTCATATACGAGCTCTTTCCCTCTGTAGTCTGGAGTTGTAGGCACGGGACACAGTATTCCATGCATCCATATATCGATCCATGCACATAGCGATGCATTTCTGCAATAAACAGACAAATATATCAGTGAGCATTACCCAGTCCCACAGCATAACATTAGCATGTTAAAATGTGCACCTTATCTGAGGTTTGAAATTACACTTCATTTACCATCCCATCAATCTGCAAATAAAATACACTGGCATAACAGTTACCTGTTCAGAGTTGTCCAACGTGCCTCCAGGTTTGCCTATGCATTTCTTGAAACATTTGTCTGTCATTCTCTAGAACAAAGAAAAATGAAAAAAGTTTAACCCACCTTCATGTCAGTGAGCTAGAAAGTCATTCTCACCTCATAGTTCACGCTCAACGACCTCGGACAAGGAGTTTAAGAAGATAGCAAGTTAAAGACCATGCAAATAAAATCATTAGCTGGATATGCCCAGTTTGGATATGGTCTATTAGCTAGCTAGCTAACTAACTGTTGATTTTGCATTAGTTAGCTATATACCTGGATACAAACAATTACAATCTTTCTACTACCTAGCTAGCTCAAAACAATTAAACGTTACCTGCAAGAGCTCTTGCGCATTAGCCACCGCAATCTGTACCTTTACTTGCTCCATGATTGTGCCGGTATCCATTTTACCGGACCCAGCACCTGATGAAAAATCGGAACCAAATCCGTCCATATCTAATTGCTATAATATTATATTTAAGAAATTACACTGTTGTTAGTAATTACACGTGTTAGCTAATGTAAACACTTCGGAAAAATTGCCCTTGAAACGATATTGTTCAACCACGTGACTTCCTGTAATTGTGATTCCAACGTGGGGAATGTAGTTTTCAGTACCATGGACAGTTCATCAATACAAAATTGTAGTCTACACGAAGCGTGATCATTTTATCTTGATTCACTCATTTAAATAAAAACATAATAAATATAACATGTCTGAAATGTATTTTGGCCCATCTAAAAGTTTGAGACACATGAGTGTGTTATATTCCAACACATAGATTTGACTGACACAATGTTTGTTCATTATGCAGAGTAGCAGTCATTCAATCTTCTTGGTGTAACAATTGGGATAATGGGACGATACGTACCACGCATTTCTCATCCCTGGATTGAGGTAAGGTTTCCGAGCCATATTTTGCACCGGCTCCGTAGTGTCAAGCCTGTCTGACTCCAGTTCCACTGTAAGCAAAGCCTAGGCAGTTGTAAGCAAGCGTTGGGTCAAAATCTATTCTGTCTAGGGCCAGTTAGGTCATTATTTATTGTATTTTCTTTCTTGTTCAGGTGTAGCCTGTTCACTAGGCAGCAGATTGTAAGCAGCATTTTGAGTAAAGCACCAACAGCAGTCACCCGGCTTCAGGCTCTGAACGGCAGCCACCTGGCCTTCCCCTGGGTGTCTTCCTTCTGCTCAGATCATTACAGGAACCCAGTGAGTAGCCCTGCGGTGAGCCCCCTCCTTCCTCGCAAAACTGGTCCCCAGTAGCCACACTCTCTCCACGCTGGTTGCTCCAGTGTTCCTTGACCAGTGGCAACAGGCCCTTTGTCAGGAGCAAGTGCTCTGGGGACTATTCCCAGGATAGTGTGGGATTAATGGGGAGCTCCAGGCCACTAGGCATGGTGGAGGTGCTGCGCCAGCCGCTTGGCCCTGATTGTGCTTAAGGCTTCTACAACTGCATTGGCAGGTGGAAGCTGGTACTGCAGCAACGATAATGCCTGGCCAAAATGATCACTACCTTATATAACGAACCATATATTGTGCAAAATTACTTTTTGTCTCAATGTTTATCTAAATTAATGGGGGGGAGAGGTCACATTGGTCACTCCTGCTATGAAAATGTTTTATATTGAAATGAATAAAGACTGTGTACTTTCAACAGTGTTAAATGTTGTTCTTCTTTCCCTTGATATGCCCACTAGGAACTTTTCTAAAAATCCTTCCCAGAATATACAATGAAGTCTCAGTACATTAATATTCTGGGGTAAAAACAAAAAAGACATTCCTGCCTATAGGTATCTAGAGCAGTTATCTGAACTTCCCTCACATAACTTCTAACGGGTGCATCTCCATAGGGATAAAGTTGTCAAAATAACATTGCCACCATAGCCTGTGTCAGACACCATACCCCTTCTAGAAAAGACACAGGCACGGGGAATGTTTTACAAAGATTTAAGTATTGTTTTTCAGTCACATTATCCATGAAGTAGGAAAAGTAGCTAGTGACACTGCCAAGCTATTAACTTTGTCTTTTTCCAAATAAATGAAGTAAATATTGTAGAAATAAATCATTTATTTATGTAGCAGACTGGTCTGTTGCTAAAAAAAAACTTCCTCATTGAATCAAAATACCACTTCTCAAAAAATATTTTCTTAAATGAACAGAGCAACACACATTGACATTTCAAGAGGAACAGTTTAAGCTGCACAATCATGCAGTTGTACTGAAAGACACAGCAGACATAACACAATACTTTTAGCCACCTGATGATTTAAGCCAAAACAATATATAATATTGCTTATATAATGACTAAGCAAAACAGTACAGTATTATTATGAGCACAAGGCATGATTTCCCCTGCTTTTGACCCTACTGGAATGTCACATCTATGTAGCATCTTATGTAATGCAAGAGTGAGTGTACTGTAAGAGTGACGCAAACTTCAATGTTGCATAGACTTTGCTTCTCTGAAGCAAATATTGACGCCAACAAGAGGCGAATGTATGTCTTAGATTAACCATTAAATGCCATGCTTACATGGGTTACATGTAGAGTAAGTACACTCCCCGAAAATAACCTCAAGCACTTTAAGTTTAATTGTCACTTCAAAAAAAACTTTGTCAGTGCAGAATGACTGATTCAATGTAAACTGTATACTATATAGTCAAATGCATGGGATGCAGTAGAACCTAGCCTTGCATGTGCAACAGATGTATTTTCTGAACTCTGACCTTCTCAACACTTTTTGACCTTTGAACACTTTGAGCTGAACATAAACAGAGGTAATTTTTACACCATTTCCAAATATTACAGTACAAAAATACAGCAGTTAAAACAACAGAAACTGATGTCAAATGGACACCTGGTTATTGTCTGGTTAAGATGTGGAATCAAGGCAGATTAGTTTCCCTTTATTTGGTTAAACCAAAGTCTTCATAACGTGTCAAGCAGTTCCCCCATGTGACATCATGTTAACTTGTAAGTTATCTGCAGAGTATAAAGAACTACTTAGAGCACAAATGTTCTATTTGAGATTTTTTAAAATTCAATAACAACATGCAGATGTTTTGAAATGACTCATGCCTCTACTTCAAGTACCACCCTCTTCTAGAACCTCTTCACTAACCTAACTCTTCTCAGGGGCCTTGTACTATACAGTTGTTCCAAACACTATCTCATCCAGCTCCTGGTCATCCTCACTGAGAGAGAAGTCTTTGTGGTTAGAGATGCGGTTGGGACTGCAGTTTGACTCCCCGTCTGTGAGGGATGTTTTGACAGTGGGTTCACCCATCCCCACCACTGGCCCAAGTCTTTCTGCCTCAGCCATATGGAACAGCATACTGTCTAGTAAAGGCCTGCTCTTACAGATGTTGTCCAGGAGCTGGCAGCGATGTTGCAACTGGCCTATCATAGCATTCTTCTCCTTGATCATGTTCTGAAACCTCTGGATGGTGTCCTCTGACTTGCACAGCTTCTCGTGGAGGTAGTAAATCTCTCTAGAGAAAAGTTAGATAAAAAGAGAAATCGATGATAAACTCAGCACATTTTTCTGCAGTCTCAGCCACCCAATGCACATATGAAACAACAATAATTGGCAAATGAAAGGGGAGCTTTGGCAATGCCTGAAGAGACAACACCTCCATCACTTACTTATTCTTGGCCTCGGTGATCTCCTGGGTAGCAGCCCTCAGTTGCTCGTCCTTCCTGATGAGACTCTCTGCTTGCTCCCTCACGGTGTTCTCTGCTGCCTCGAGCCGCTGCTCCAGTTCTGCTACCCGCCTGTGCACCGCGGCCAAGTGTGCGTTCGCCTCTCGAATTTGTACCGGTGACGGCGAGGACATGTCACATGAGGAATATGACACGACCTAAAAGTAAATGTACACTAGCTCACCGTAGAAGACTGATCGTGACTATTGACTCATTGCTCGTGAACAAGCATTTCACCGGAGGGCTGGTGTTTACTCTTCCTGCCATGGCTGCACTTTCTTCAGCGTTTAGTATAGGTCCTCCTAGTTCGGTAAACAACTCTACAATTGCACCAAAAAACATTGTTCCGTGTCCAGAAAAAACTGCTTGATGATGCTATGCTAGAAACCGAAACAGCAAGCTAACTAGTTAACCAGTTACAGTACCGATACGCCATCCTATGATATATCTAATATCTGAAACTCATGAGAAACGTAACAATAGATATAATTCCATGTAATAATTACGAACAACATGACTCGTGCAATCTAATAGTTCGTTGTCTGCACTGTTTTGATATAAAAGGCTGGATAAATGCAATGAATTTCGCAACAGTTTTGTAACCTGTGGCTTAAACTTCGCCCCGGAAAGAATCACTGGTTATTTTGTCTTCTTCTTTTAAATTTTATGGCAGACTACACATCTTGTTGTATTGCCGCCATCTACTGTACGGGGTATTGAAACAAAAAACTAAAAAATACAACAACAAAAAATCTAACAACCATCGCAGTCACATCCCTACAGGCTCAGGTACCTGTAAGGACAGAGCATTCATTGACAGGATTCCTTGTAATGCCTCTGCAGAAAAATCCTTGAGCCCCCCTTAAAACGCTAAACCCACACACAATGATGCCTATTTTCTCATATTTCCTCTCCATTTGCACTGTGCAATTGATAACCAGGTGATGAGGAGGATTATTTAAGATACTGTTTGAAGAGGTAGGGTTTCAGATGTTTTCGGAAGATGGGCAGGGACTTTGCTGTCCTAGCTTCAGGGGGAAGCTGGTTCCACATTTGGGGTGCCAGGACAGAGAAGAGCTTGTACTGGGCTGAGTGGGAGCTGCCCTCCCGTAGGGGTGGGAGGGCCAAGAGACCTGAGGTAGCAGAACGGAGTGCTCGGTTTGGGGTGTAGGGTTTGAGCATAGCCTGAAGGTAGGGAGGGACAGTTCCTCTTGCTGTTCCGTAGGTAAGCATCAAGGCCTTGTAGTGGATACTAGCTTCAACTGGAAGCCAGTGGAGTGTGGGGAAAAGCGGGGTGACATGAGAGAATTTGGGAAGGTTGAAAACCAGGCGGGCTACTGCGTTCTGGATAAGTTGCCGGGGTTTTGTGGAACAAGCGAGGAGCTCAGCCAACAGCGAGTTGCAGTAGTCCAGACGGGAGAGGACAAGTGCCTGGAGGAGCGTGTAATACTTCTCCCATCTACACACACCTGACATGACCAAATCATTTACATTTCTTACACTGTATGGGTTTGGGCATACACGTGAGAAGGAAGAGAATGGATGGAATGGGCTTTCGCACTCCATCTACCATGCGGGGCAGTCATTGTGCACCAAGCACTTGATACAATTCTATTCATATATCCTTTGCACATTTACTTCTAGCGCAACCCCAGAGGTAACACCCTTGATAGGCGCCCTGCTTTGAAGATCCACACAGGACACATTCCAACTCACCATCTTCTTGAGGCACAGAGCACGCTCCTTCTGTTCCAACACACAAAAAAACAAAATAAGGCCACCCTTTTGTTATTCTCATCGACGCCACCTCATCCAACACATCCATGATTTTAAGAGACTTCAAACAGATCTCCCAGGTAACATCAATCGAAAACCCTTATTCCAACCAAAAAATAATCAGAATTAGGTTTGGATTTACTAGTTTCCACTACCACTTTAATTATCTTATTTCCTTTCCAATTCTTCTCACTCTCGCCTCCACCTGATTCAAACAGAACATCCGCTTCCGCCATTTCAGCATCTTCAAACGACCAGCGCCACTTCTTCTTCCCATATTCTACCTGTTGCATGTTACACACCTCCACCTCCGTCTTTCTTTCTTCGATGAGGTTTAACGGCAGTTGGCATCCAATAAATGTTGCATTACCGCCACCTACTAGACTGGAGTATAACTCCCTTATACTTTGCTTCAAAAAAACAATTAAATTATATATTTTTTAAATCAACAAAAAACGAATACAACAAATATCCGACCATCTAACACTACACTCACACAAATTATTAATAAATACCATGCTCCACTATTTAAATTTATTTAGTCCTACTTCAGGCCAATAGCCTGAAAGGATGGGACACCACCACTTAACACATCCTGTAACTCTTCTGATGTGAAGTCTCTTACACCCAAATACCTCTCTGCAGCTGCCACCACAACCTCAATTTTCTGCGACTTCCGTTCCATCCCTGCAGTACAGTTGAGAACCATTACTATAAATGCCAAAAATCCAATCTTACTGAAACATATATCACTTGTTGGTTTATCCCTCTGTACTGGTACAGATCTGCTAGTCACACCACTCCTCGCAGGATCCCTCCCCCTTGAACCATCTTCCTCTACTTTCTTCACTGCCTCAGCATATGACAACTTCTGCACTACTCTAACCTTGGAAACCTCAACCTGCCTCTCTAGCACAGGACATTTCTGATCCAAGTCCCATGGGCACCCCTACAATTAACACATACCACTACTTTCCCCAATGCTACACATTTATTTGTCTCATGCCCTTCTGTACACTTCTCACACCTAGAAACCTCCCTCCTACACACTGCTGCCACACTGCCATAAGCTTGACACCTGTAACAATGTAATGTAGTCGGCACAAAAGCTTGTACAGGATAACTTATATATCCTAACATCACTTTGTCAGGCAAAGACAAC